>NC_085044.1:951390-1030820 GCF_963692335.1 Osmerus eperlanus | reverse complement strand
AGGGGGCAGGTACTCCTGAGAGAAAAGAATATTTGAGCTTAAAAGAATGTATGCTTTTTCCGCGATATTCAATATTTCTAAGTTGGGAGGGTTTTTTCAGTCGGACACGTGTTTGTTTGGTTTAGTTGGGCTTGAAATGTTGTACATTTTCAAGTTGTTCTTCTAGGAGAGAGAATGTTGGGTAGAAACGCAGTTGTTTCTGCGTGAATACATTAGGCTGAGTGAGACCACACAGGAGTATCCGTCCTGCCCAGCACAGTTGCAGCCTCGTACACCACGTCTACACTCCCGGACTAAAAACACAGTCTGCTCACCTGGGTGGGGTGGGCTTTGCACTCAACAGCATATTGTATTATTGTTCTGTCCCGTTCGTCATACCCAAGCCTGTAACCTTATCCGATGTCAAGCGATGATTAGATATCATTGCTCCTCCAATCCCCGAAGGCGCTTGGCAGCTCTGGGAAGCAGGTTACCTGTGATCAGCCCCCTGCTGGGCAGCTGGTGGTGGCATCAGGCGTGTCCTCCATCGTTCAGCCCTGCAGGGGTCTGGTACTACATCCTGGTGTTTAGCCCCCTTAGTATCCATCTCCCTCACCTCTCCCTCCACCCCCCCCACCCCCTCTCCTCTCCCTCCACCCCCCCACCCCCTCTCTTCCACACCTCCACCCCCTCTCCTCCACACCCCCCACGATCCACAATTGATTTAGTGAGCTGGACCTGATTGCATCTCACAGTACGAGATTTGATTCCCCCCCGCCTCGATCAAAAGGACGTTTCCTATGTTGTGTTAATGGGTTTCTCTCTCTCCCCCCCCCCGTCTCTCACTCCCCACCTCTCTCTCTCTCTTGCTTGCTGATTGGACGCGCTCGCTCGTCTTTGCCCCGCCTCTTCTCCCCTCCTTGAAGGTAAGAGTCCGGTCGTTTTAATGGACCTTTGTAGATGCTAAACACACCTGAGTCATAAATCTGCCTTCATCACAGGACATAAAACAAAATGGCTGCCCTCGGGCCAGTGATACATCGGTGAGCTTTAGATGAAATGCAACGAGGGGGGTTTTAATTTCTTACCATTCTCCATTTCCTGTTGCATGGTTCAGCCAGAAGAAGTAAAAAATATGTGATGAATAGCCTGTTTGTTTGGGCGGATATACTACATGAGTAAATAATATCATTTAACCGAGACGTTTGATTTCGTTTCCTCCATCTGATATCATAATATAATGAAAACCTCCCCACCCAGCCTGGTCTCCAGAGACTGCAGTGCTCTGTGGATGGCTGCATTCATTACTTCACAGTGCAGATTGACAGCGATTCATCAACAAGAGAGACATTTTGATAGAGTCTGCCAAGACCTACAGTACAGGCTGAAAAAGAATAACCACAAAATGACCCCATACAGTTGCTCCTCTGTAATGGCTGCTCTGTTCGGCTGAATTAGGTTTGTTTTCAACATTTTCTGTTTTTCATATATCTCTCTCCTCTCTCTCTCTCTCTCTCTCTCTCTCTCTCTCTCTCTCTCTCTCTCTCTCTCTCTCTCTCTCTCTCTCTTTCTCGCCCTTGCTCTCTCTCTCTCGCACTCTTTCTCTTTGTTGTTAGATGACACATTATATAAAAACAAAGCAGCAGCTCAATTAGCCAGATGCGAGAGGAAAGAGGAAAGAGGACATGCATAAAAGAAGAACGTGGTAGAGAAAAGATATATGGATTTGCTTTGTGTCTTCTCTGTAGACTCCCTCGCTGTAGCCATCCTGACTATAATCTCCTTTTTGTTCGGCAAAGTCTGTTGTTTTGGCAAAGTCTTTTTTCTGGCACCTGTCTCTTCCACTCAGCGTTATCTCCAGTTTAGGGAAACACACAAACACCTGACGATGGCAGTGTTCGGGGGAAACAATGGAGGCCAAATGCTTTTTACCAGCAAGTAAATCAAGTTTCTTTCTGTGTTCCAGTCTCATAACGGCTGCACCTGTTGAGGTGTCTTGTTGTCAAGCACTCCAGAGTGGTAACCATGACAAAATCTGGCCTGATTCCATCCGCCTTTCCCATTACACCCCCCGACACACACACACACACACACCTCCCCTTTCACCACTTAAGAAGCAGACAACCAGGTCACTTCCTCCTCTCTCGGGGATTGATTGGTGTCATGGCAACCAGGGCAGATGCTACACCTGATGACTGTTGGGAGGAGAGAGAGGTGCTGAACACTGAGTGATGCTCACACACGTGTCCCCAAGGCCTGGTGATGCTGCACAGGAAATGAACGTGTCGTGTCTCATCGACAAACATCTTATTCTCATACCGTGAGTTGTCGTGTGTCGGACTCATGGCACAAAGGAGGTAATTCACCTATAGAGCGATAGCAGTTATGCATGTCGAAGCGTAATGGCCTGCTTCCATCCCCGCTGCGAACACCACGAAGGAGCACTCAGAAGGTTTCACCATGTCAGAACATCATCTCGCCAAACTGCTTTGAACTTTGAGAAAGAAATATGAAAAATCAAGAAAGTGGAGTTAAAAATACCGCATCCGTCCAGACCGAGCATTTCCCCTGAACTGCTATCCAAACGTTCCCAAACAGAGGGAAGGATTGTACTTAAGTACTTTGTACCGTACACATGTGGATAGTTCCTTCTGAACAGTGTCAGGCGATCTGTATTGGCAGCGAGTGCAGACAACCACATAAAGTCCACGGGTAAAAAAAGGCCCACTGCCATCTCGCCTCGAGTCGGAGACGATTGAGCTGTAATGGCACTTGAACCTGAAGGGAGGAAAGAACAAATTTATTTTAGAATCTCCTCCTCCCTGGTGCCAATGCTAAGGTGTTGCACAGAGACCGAAACACCAGGAGTCCGACTGGGATTAAGAAGAATAAAACCTTCTCTCACCAAGGAACGGGTTTGTGTAAACACTCGCTCCAGAACCTTGACTCTCTGCCTCTCCCCAGACATTTGTATTTTGATGGGATCCTGAATATTTCAACTTCCCCCTTCCCTTTTAAAAGAACAGTGTTTGTTTGTAAGAAGGGCCGGATGAGCCTGTGACATGTTTCAGCTCTCTGCCTTCCTCCATGTTAAGCTGCTTCCCTCAGAGCTGCACTCCCCACCTCCTATTCAGAGCTGGATTACCAGCGAGGGGAGAGCAGCAGGCATAGGGAGACCAGAGAAAGGAGGGAGGCAGGTGTTTCCATAGCAACCCTGAGCGCAGAGAGACTACGGCTTCAGAGTGTATGTGTGTGTGTATATCATGTGGTGTGTGTGTGTGTGTGTGTGTATATCATGTGGTGTGTGTGTGTGGTTTAGTGTACATGAGCAGTGCTGGGCTGTGTCAGAGCAGCTACCTTGTTGCCAGTGTGCCTCCTTGTCTTCCTGGAGCACTGCTCCAGTCCTCTGTCCATCTTCCTGTCTCTCTCTGTGTCTCTCTCTTTCCCTCAGACACCACCTCCACTTTCCTCTCTCTCTTTGTGTCTCTCTCTTTCCCTCAGACATCATCTCCACTTTCCTCTCTCTCTCTCTGTGTCTCTCTCACTCGCCATCTGTCTCTCCTTTCTCTCGGTCTCTCTGTTGATTTCACTCAGTCTCGATCTTTTATTTATTTCATTCTCCTTCTTTTCACACTCCACTTTCCTTTCTCTAGTGTCCTGTCTGTTGTGGTTAACACCCTCTCCCTTATTGTGCCTGTTTATCCTCTGAAAGCCCCAAACAAAAACCTCTCCAGTTTTTTTCTTCACAGCCGGGATTTCTACAAAGCAGATTGATTACTTTGTAAAAAGAACAAATTTCTGAATCAGCGCTCGTGAGGCTGAATCCCCCCCCCTCCACCGTGACCACACCCTCCCATGCTGTCCCCTCTTCTGGTCATGTGACCTGTGATGTCAGGGCTTGCCTGGCCGTGCGGGGCAGTAATCCCCTGCTGAGGTTCCTCACCCTCACAATCCCACAATCCCCTCTGTCTAAAGCACGACGGCAGCAGGGAGGGTGTTAGCAGCGGGGACATCACTGTTCTGTGGCGTCAGGGACTGGCTTACGGGGCAGGAACTGGGTCAGAAGCACGGCCGAGTCTGAGGAGGTTTGGGACAGAGCTTAGGTCATTTTCCGTTTCTGTACAGAGGGCAGCTGCTGACGATATCAACTTTGAGTTTGATCTGGCTGCTCTCCGGGTTTTCTTTAGCTCCTGGTGTTTCCAGACAGGGGGCAGTTAAAACATCAGACGTACGAACCTGTGAATCCTCTCCTGCACAGGACAGAAGCTAGCTGAGGGAGAGGAGAGGAAGATGAGGGGAGGAGGGGGGAGGAGCAGAGGAGGGAGGAGGGAGAGAAGGGGAGGGAGGAGGGAGAGGAGGGGAGGAGGGAGAGGAGGGAGAGGAGGGGAGGAGGGAGGAGGGGAGATGTGAGCAGACTAGCTGCTGACGCCCTGGAGAAGGAACCTTCTCTTCATCAGATAACATCCTCTCCAACCACACGGCCCACCTTTATCTCTGTGAGCTCGGAGGCTCGGAATAGATGGTAGGAGAGGGGTGGGACGGCTACAATTATCTGGATAAGTGATACAGAAACAGCAGATTGGGTCGAGGATAAGGGTGATTGGTTGGGAGGAAGGAGGGGTGTGTTTTTTTTGTTCTTCATCGCAGCACAGCACACGCAAAAGAGCGATCGCTGTTTTGGCGAGAGATCATTTTTCATAATGCTGGTTGGCGTTCTGTTTAGTTTTTTTGTTGTTGTTGCTTTTTATTTCTTGGCCAAATGTGTGGGTACCTATTCCCAGGCTGTTTAACTAATTACCAGACTATTACCCGTGCTGTGTTATGTCATCAAGTAATGTCACTCTCGATACTTTCGGCCTGTCATCCACACAAGGACATCAAACACGCCACAACAAGCCATCTGTCGTCTCCCTGAAGCTACTTATCAGCACTTGGGAAAGCGTGAAACCCTTCCTTGCTCGACAGTAGCCTGGGAGTGTGCCCTCCAGCGGCTCCAGCTCCAACACACACACATCACCACACACACACATCACCACACACACATCACCACACACACACATCACCACACACACATCACCACACACACACATCACCACACACACATCACCACACACACACACACACACATCACCACACACACACATCACCACACACACATCACCACACACACACATCACCACACACACACACACACACACCACCACCACACACATCACCACACACACACATCACCACACACACACATCACCACACACACATCACCACACACACACATCACCACACACACATCACCACACACACACATCACCACACACACATCACCACACACACATCACCACACACACACACACATCACCACACACACACATCACCACACACACATCACCACACACACACATCACCACACACACACACACACACACCACCACCACACACATCACCACACACACACATCACCACACACACACATCACCACACACACATCACCACACACACACATCACCACACACACATCACCACACACACACATCACCACACACACACACACACACACCACCACCACACACATCACCACACACACACATCACCACACACACACATCACCACACACACATCACCACACACACACATCACCACACACACATCACCACACACACACATCACCACACACACACACACACCACCACCACACACATCACCACACACACACATCACCACACACACACATCACCACACACACACACAAACACACCACCACCACACACATCACCACACACACACACACACACATCACCACACACACACACCACCACCACACACATCACCACACACACACATCACCACACACACACATCACCACACAAACACACCACCACCACACACATCACCACACACACACACACACATCACCACACACACACACCACCACCACACACACACTTCCTAATACGTAATCTCGACTGCCAACATTGACGTAAACAAAATGAACAGCTTTTCCTTTTGTCACAGATCTGAGAGGAGTTTCACCAACACAACAAATTCCAAAACCTGTCTTTCAATTGTAAACACACTGGGTCTAAGGGTCCAAATAGCATAACTGTTCCTGGGCAGAGGTCTATATAGAAAAACTATTTATTAAAAAGAATATACATTTTTATTCCTGGTCCGGATGAATATGTACTTAATTAGTGTAGCGAGTTGCCACGGCAACCGCTATGACCCGGTGTAGTTCCTGACAGCAGCTGGAGTTGAATAAATGACTCTGGGAACTGGGGATCGCTCCACATAGCTACGGCACAAAGTAAATATAGCTTGGAAAACATCGGGTGTGCAGCCGAGGGGGTTAGAGGAGAGAGTCGGAGGCTGGCTAGCTTCCTCTCCTGCTCCCTCCTCCTCTCCCTCTCTTCTGCCCCCTCTCTCCTCCTCCATCTCTCCTCCCTCCCTCTCTCTCCCTCCCTCCCTCTCTCCTCCATCTCTCCTCCCTCCCTCTCTCCCCCTCCCTCCCTCCCTCTCTCCCCCTCCCTCCCTCCCTCCCTCTCTCCTCCTCCATCTCTCCTCCCTCCCTCTCCTCCCTCCCTCTCTCCTCCCTCCCTCTCTCCTCCTCCCTCTCTCCTCCCTCTCTCCTGCTCCCTCCCTCCCTCTCTCCTCCCTCTCTCCTGCTCCCTCTCTCCTCCTCCCTCTCTCCTCCTCCCTCTGTCTTAGCTAAAGAGCATTCTGATTGGAGCTTGTTTGTTGGCCCTCTAACCTGGGCTGAGGTCAGGAGGGAAGACGCCCCTGGCTAATATGTCTCCTTACAGGTTGTGTGGAATCTGCTTGTTATCGCCCAGAATAGAGGGTTGAGCACCTTTAGCTCTTTGCTAGACAGGGGTTGGTAAATTGTTTATACTTCATGTTTAAATTGGCCACGGAAGTGAACTTTGGCTCCCACCAACTCCTACACACACACACACACACACACACACACACACACATGCATTAATTTACTGTACATAAATACAATGAGAGAGACATAAAAGATTGTTATCCAATCTGGTTTGATGTAATGTGCATCTGTTAACTACAGATGCAAGGCTTGATTAAGTTTGAATGTTTCAAATGAGGATCAGCAAAAAAGACTTCCTGTTTCTAAACTGGGTTCAGAAGCATTTAGTTGTTGGCTGGTCGGCTGGATCTTTCAGGTAGCCCCAACAGAACAAACATCCAAGTATCTGGGAGACATCTAAGTATCATCTAAGACAAGTCATGTTATTGCAAATTAAGAGCAAATTCTAGGCACTGATTCTGGGCACTGATTGATATGGTTTGTGATTTCCAGGATAAAAGCTGCTGGTGAAATATAGCAACCCACCACCCCTCCTCCTCCTCCCTCCTCCCCCCCCCCCCCCTCCCCTCCCGACATGGTCCAGGTTTTCATTTACAAGCCCGCCGTTCGTACATCTGGACTGGACACTTTCCTTTTGTCTCTGTGGCCGCAGGAAGACAATGGGCCCTGGGCTACAGCCTGTCTGTACAGACCTCCTCTTAGCATGACAAAGCTGCGAGGGCAGAGCGAGGTCACTTCAGAGCCAGCCCTTCCTACCAGCATCCCTCCAGCCCCTCCTCCCTCCGCACACACACACACAGACACGTTGATACAGACACTCATATGTGGTTGGTGGATAGCACACACACACTCACCAAACTAACGGCTGGAATGCTACCACGACAGTAAACCACAGATTTTTCTCTCAGGAAAAGAATTGCAAGCACTTGGAGCCCAAACAATTGTCCCTCTTTTTCACTGGGGCTTTGTTGATTAGCAGCAGATGCTTCACAACTTCAGTTCCAGTAAGACATTCGCAAACACTTACTGGAAGAAAAATAACTGCTCAGGCGTCTTACAAAACTCTCATAGCGAGAAATCTTTTGACTCTGCAGTGCTTGTTTTTCCCTTACTCAGCCCCTTAAAGAGAGCTGATAATACCAGCCCCTCCCCTCCTCTCATCTCACCCTCCTCCTCTCATCTCACTCTCCTCCTCTCCTCTCATCTAATCTCACCCTCCACCCCTCTTCTCCTCCCCTCCTCTCATTTCACCCTCCTCCTCTCATCTCACTCTCCTCTCCTCCTCTCCTCTCATCTAATCTCACCCTCCACCCCTCTTCTCCTCCCCTCCTCTCATTTCACCCTCCTCCTCTCATCTCACTCTCCTCCCCTCCTCCTCCCCTCCTCTCATCTAATCTCACCCTCCACCCCTCCAAGCAGTCCTGCTCTGTGTCAGCCACTGCCCCCCCGCCCCCCCTCCCCGTAGCCAGTTTGTTAAATTGTGTGTCTGTTAGTACTGTATCAGTGAATTTTCTCCAAGCCTTTTTAAAGTACTTTATGAGTTTCTGTATCTCATCCACAAGTTGCGAACGAGGATTGCCTCTTCATCCTCCAGGTGTGCGTGGGGAAAAATCCCATGTATGTTTGGAGAGATAATCGGTTCCCGGTTCAGGCGCCGAGCGTTAGCAGAGCGAGGCTACTTATCTGGAGGTGTCGGTCCCCTCCCTCGCTCAGCGAGGAAGGGGTTAAAGCCTTCTGAGCAGAGGGGGAGGAGCTGAGGGAGGGGTTAAAGCCTTCTGAGCAGAGGGGGAGGAGCTGAGGGAGGGGTTAAAGCCTTTTGAGCAGAGGGGTAGGAGCTGAGGGAGGGGTTAAAGCCTTCTGAGCAGAGGGGGAGGAGCTGAGGGAGGGGTTAAAGCCTTCTGAGCAGAGGGGGAGGAGCTGAGGGAGGGGTTAAAGCCTTCTGAGCAGAGGGGGAGGAGCTCTGCTCCCGCCTTCCACGGTTAAACTCCATGTGTCTTATCTTGTGATCTGGCGCTGTGATGAATAGGCCTCCTCCGTCTGTCTGAACCACGCGGCCCTGCCACCGAGGCTGCCAATCCAGAAGAGCTGCATGCTAACTGGTTCATGTATCATGGTCAGGGGCTCAGGGGGTCAGGGGCTCAGGGGGTCAGGGGCTCAGGGGGTCAGGGGCTCAGGGGCTCAGGGGGTCAGGGGCTCAGGGGCTCAGGGGGTCAGGGGCTCAGGGGCTCAGGGGGTCAGGGGCTCAGGGGCTCAGGGGGTCAGGGGCTCAGGGGGTCAGGGGCTCAGGGGGTCAGGGGCTCAGGGGGTCAGGGGCTCAGGGGCTCAGGGGCTCAGGGGCTCAGGGGCTCAGGGGGTCAGGGGCTCAGGGGGTCAGGGGCTCAGGGTCAGGGCTGGTGAGCATCCTGTGTTGGTGTGCTAGGTCATGACTCCAGATTGAGGAGAAGCAGTCCAAGGCAACCTAAGTTAAGGAGGTGTGTGTGTTTGTGTATACTAGTGCGTGTGTGCTAAAGTGCATTCGTGTCGGAGATTTGAGAAATGGGATGACTTCCGACGTCTCTGGTCCCTGTTCCTTCAGGTTAATTGTTCAGTTGAGTAAAGGCACTTTGATAAATCTGAAACAAATCCAATGGTTGAGATACAGATTTGTCTTGATGATAAACTCTCAGGTCTGAGACAGGAACTCCTCCTTGATCCGTGAGAGACGATTGGACGCCGAGCAGCTCAGACACGCCCCCTACAGAAAGCATCACCGGATCATCATTAGTTTTTAGGACGAAAAGACGGCGGGTGAGGAAAGCAACCAACAAATTAAGGAACCGTGCGTCTGAAACAGGATCTACGTGACTGACAGCTGTTTGGGTTCAGAGAGAAACAAGGCCATCTTCTCATCACAAGAAACAGCAGATTAACGCTGTCCACAGCTACCAAACAAGCAGGCTGCACGGCGTCAGTGTCTGGAAAATCGATGTGAGGAGTTCGACCCCCTAGTCATCGCTATATTTATCTATATTGGTGTGAGGGAGGGAGGAGGGTTGGCAGTGTGGCGGTGGTGTTCAGCTCACTAGAAATGCACTCGTTCACCCAGGGAACATGCTGTGGGCAGAGTACAGTACTGGGTCCTGTCCTCATTTTGTTTTTCAAGGACAAAGAGCCGGGTAAACAGCTAGTTATGGCACTGCTGCTGTTCTCCAACAACAGCAGCACGCTCTATATCCCTCTCTATCTTTCTCTCTATCTCTCTCTATATCCCTCTCTATCTTTCTCTCTATCTCTCTCTATATCCCTCTCTATCTTTCTCTCTATCTCTCTCTATATACCTCTCTATCTTTCTCTCTATCTCTCTCTATATCCCTCTCTATCTTTCTCTCTATCTCTCTCTATATACCTCTCTATCTTTCTCTCTATCTCTCTCCTTCACTCTTCTCTCCTCTCTCTCCCCCCTCTCTCTATCCTCTCCATCTCTCCTCCACACTCCTCTCTCCTCTTCTCCACTCTCCTCTTTCTCTCTCCTCTCTCCCCTCTCCCTCCTCTCTGTATCTCTCTCTCCTCTGTCTCCCCTCTCCCTCCTCTCTCTCTCTCTCTCTCTCTCTCTCTCTCCCTCCTCTCCAGGCTGATGCCAGGGGCATCACGTCCTGCGACATACATTATTTAGCAAACACTGGTGGGAAAACAGAGAGAGGGGGAGAGGAGCAGGTCTGTGTGTATCAGGCAGAGCTAACGAGCTCTTCCAGTTCTGTTTGGATGCTTGACGCGGTGATGACAGTCGTGAGCCCTCTGTAGGGATCAGTGTCAGTGTCATCATTAGGACAGACTCCTCCGCTGTGGTTCTGGAACGGCACTCTGGGATATTTTAATTAAAAGCTGGTGTGATTGTCCAGGAACGTAGGGAAGAGCGGTAGCATACCAGATAAGAGCAGCAACCTAGGTTCAAATCCGACCTGGGCCCTTAGCAACATCTCTCCCTGCCTTTCCTGTCACACTTCACTTAAAACGGTCCACTAAAGCATGAAATATTATACAAAAATCCTTTAAAAAATAAGAAAAAAAAACTCATTTTGTTTCTCGGCCCACATGGACCCAGTGTTCCTGCTGCCGTTGTCTAGGTGACATGCTTCTGAGGTCCCCTAGAAGCAGCTGAGTGAACAATGATCATCCCTCATCACTATTCATCCGCTTTGCTCTGAAGGAATCCGGTTTTCATCCAAACCCTGCGTCTGCCGGTGTCTGAGGGCTCGGGTTCTGCTTTTCCATCGCACCTTTATCATGTTTTCATATTCATATCGCCGGCCTCCTGAGCCTAAGCAGAATGATAAATTTGTTGATCTGCTCTCCCACCAGCAAAACCTGCAGCGTTGTTTTCCTGACGTATTTCTACAGCAGACCCCCCTAAGATAAAGTCAACACATTCGTCATGCCTTAGTACCACCCTCCAATAGCCAATAACCTCCTTAATAAAGCCCTTTGAATCATGACAGAACTCATAACCCCCTGTGTCCAGGGAAGGGATTTGAGAGAGAGCTAATGCATGTTCACAGATGGCAAGCACAAACACCCCCATGATGCATTGCACATCGCAATCGAACAGGTGCTGTGGACTGCATTCATATGGAGATGGCTCTCAGCAATGTTTGCAAGGAAAATAAGAAAAATCGCTAAAATAAATCCCTGCATGTTTTGAGCCTATGACCTGGAGAGAGAGAGAGAGGGAGAGGGAGAGAGGGAGAGCGAGGGAGAGGGAAAGGGAGAGAGGGAGAGCGAGGGAGAGGGAAAGGGAGAGAGGGAGAGCGAGGGAGAGGCAGAGGGAAAGGGAGAGAGGGAGAGAGAGAGAGAGGGGGGGGGGAGGGAGAGGGAGAGGGAAAGGGAGAGAGAGAGGGGGAGGGAGAGGGAGAGAGAGAGAGAGAGAGAGAGAGAGAGAGGGGGAGAGGGAGAGGGGGAGAGGGAGAGGGAGAGATGTTAAAAGTGCTGTTGAACCTGACTGTAGCTTGCTTCTCTGTGGCTTCTGTGAAGCACGCATGACAACAGGATAAAGAGGTTACTGTAGTCTCCTCTGGGTCATTAATATTCATGAGGCCCAGATTGGCAGTTACTACTGTAAAGGGGCCTTCATTGACAAAGACGATGTGAGGTATCTTAGCAACCCCCCCACCCCCCCTTCCTGTTTTATATCATTATAATGCAGAGTGTGTCACCATGGAGATCCTCAGAGGACTGTGACAAGCAACTGACTTCCTGGTTGACCCCCTGGACTACAGGAAGTGACAGGAAGTTCCTTTGTTGATGCGTTTGCAGTGACAAAGACACCATCTTCTCTGTTGTCCCAGCAACTTAATCTGACATGATCCTATCCACCACAGTGGTCTTTCTTAAATATACATGTAAGTATTTTTGTATGGTTTGATTTTCATTTGTGGTGAGGTTTAAGTAAAATTTGACTTTTTTGGAAATATACTTTTTGATTTTTGCGAGACTGTGTTCCCTGTTGAATTGACCAAAGGCAGGATCAGGAAGCAGTGCATACTTTGTTAATTTGACATCTGTAATACTGGATCTATTATGTAAATGAAGGCATTTCTCGACTGGTGAGACATTCATGTGTTTGAATTATCGTTATTATTCTTCCATTAGGTACAATTAGTTCCTGACGGCACAAATAGTAATGTATTCAATCCATTGTTTTGGCCTTTGATTGCAGTATTGAAGGGAAATGAAGGCAGATTGATGTAATTATCGCAGGTGAGCAATTATTGTGCTCCCACGTCGCCTTCAGAAGTATTTCATTGGGAACGTGTCTTTGTGTCGTAGGTTATGTTCCTGTATGTTTCGATATTTTAGACTATTGTACGTCCTGGTTGTATTAAAATGCCCTAAAGGATCTCTGAAATGAGTCTGAATATGAAAATTAGATCAAGTCAAATATTCTCATAATATAAAACATACGAGTCATAAAATATTATTCTCAATGAGAACATTTGTGGTAATAGTAGTTTCCTGACTGCATATGAGTGGAAAAAAACTAGTTTGGAATTTGTTTTTGCATTCCTAACTGACTTTCTTGCTACTTTTTGCATGAAATCGAAATCAAAATATATAAATAAATTTATGTAGAAATATATATATTTGCCTTATGATAGTCTAAACAGATATTGAAGCTTTGCCAGCAATGACAAATATCTTGGCAGATAACTTATCCAGGTAGATGTATTCCAGTAAGGATTGGAAGGAGAAATCCAATTGAAATCGAATGGTCTGGCTGACAAAAGCATTTTTTATTGAATACGAAGGACAGGCTCTCTCTCTCTCTCTTTTCTCTCTTACTCCCTCTCTCCTCCTCTCTCCTTCTCTCTCTCTCATCCTCTCTCCTTCTCTCCCTCTCTCCTCCTCTCTCCTTCTCTCTCTCTCCTCCTCTCTCCTCCTCTCTCCTTCTCTCTCTCTCATCCTCTCTCCTTCTCTCCCTCTCTCCTCCTCTCTCCTTCTCTCTCCTTCTCTCTCTCTCCTCCTCTCTCCTCCTCTCTCCTTCTCTCTCTCTCATCCTCTCTCCTTCTCTCCCTCTCTCCTCCTCTCTCCTTCTCTCTCTCTCTCCTCCTCTCTCCTCCTCTCTCCTTCTCTCTCTCTCCTCCTCTCTCCTCCTCTCTCCTTCTCTCTCTCAATGTCTCTCCTTTTTTTCTCTTTGTCCTCTCATTTTGGTGGTGCCAGATGACTTGCAGATTGGCTTGTACGCCTGACCAGACAAATCTATCTCTTCAGCGCGTCCTCACTTCCCCCTGTCAGCCCCAAGATCTCCTGACAGAACTATTTTTACATTTCGTCTCCCTGAGAATACTACCTAGATGGAGAAGGATCAAATATATTTTTTGGTTCTTTTTTTTCGAGAACAAAGGCATTACAAATTAAAGTCTGAAGTGTGTTCAGGTATCCAGGAATGTGGTTTTAGCAGTCATAAATGAGGGAGACTGTATATTCATGGAGATCCAGTTACATTTGACATTTTATTAATTTTGGCACTCTTTTGGCCAAAGCAACATTCAAACAGTGCATTTAGTAAGTACAGTGGAAGATGAAGGATCAGAAGTGCATAGTTCTAAAAAAAATTCAGTGGTCAGAGTCCAGGAACGTCCTATATTTACGAGGCACATCGTGAAGTAACCTCAGCTGCCAGGCACTGCATCAAGATGCCTGAAACAGAAGCAGTGAAGCGAGAAAGTATTTGGATGGCGTCAATGTGAATACACTGTCATAGGTTATTTACACATCGTCAAAGTTTCACAGCTTCGTTGACAGTATATTGACACAACCTGGATAACACCGTCCCCTAGAGAAGAGGCTCGTCACAGCGTGACTCAATGACTCAACAAGCTTTATCACACGATAGTACGCTGATAGTGGGGCTAAATGAGTCCTGTAAGATACTGTAGTAGTGATGGCTATAATTTGCCTTAGTAATAAAAACCCATTTGTGTTGGTTGAATAGGTTTGAATGGTCAATCGAGTGTCGGGCACAGTCGAGTGTTGAAACGCTGTGCTGCGTAGCGGTGAGATTGGGGTATTGTCGAACCCTCAGAGCGGCTGATCAAAAGAGGAATGACTTGTCTAAGCTTCGCTGCACTTTGGAAAAGGGCATTTGCAGATATGCAGTGAAGGTGCAGTGAGATCAATATTCTTTGCTTAGTTTATCCTCAATTTCTGTAATAATAAAAAATTATGGTTTTCGTTTTGCATTTGGTGAGATAGCAATTTTTTGTGTGATGAGAAACAAAGAGATCTGTCTGCAGGGGTTCATCTGGTACTGGAGGGAGATGAGGTTCCTCTTGCTCTGCCTCTTGCTCTGCCTCTTGCTCTGCCTCTTGCTCTGCCTCTTGCTCTGCCTCTTGAGTGTTTAAACTCATGGGGTTATTGAAAATAATCCTTTTCACTCATGAAGCCAGCAAATTCGAAATGCTAATATAGTACGTGTTAGCTTGGACCCCCCACACACTCTGAAAACATATTTATTTCCCAAAAACTTGTTTTTGTGTTGTTGAATTTTTAAAACAGCCAACATTGACTATATTCTCATTTGGTTCTTGTTTAGCGGGAAATGATGTGGTTCTATCCAAACACATCCATATTGTTCTCAGGGACGTTATACAGAGCTCACATTTTGCTCAACGTTTTCTTTTTTCTCTTCCTTTTTCCCGAAAGCCTGTGGGGGTTACTTTAGCATGGATGCCTGGAATGTGGTCTTCTGGTCAGCACTGCACTGGATTATAGCTGGCCTTAGTGGGGCCCTTAAGAAAACATGACCCAGACCTAGAGCCGTACCTCTCAGGGCCCCATCGCCCCATCACGCCATCACGCTGGGCCCAGGGACACTTTCATGACATGGCCATCTGCCAAAGTGCCAGCGCCCCACATCCACACCACGGATTGATGACATTAGGGCCTGGCTGGCGGAAGCAATCATTTTCGGGGGAACGGTTCCACAAATCACCGGGGGAAGGTAGCGAGGAAGGTGCAACTTGCCCAGAGACCCTCCAGTTAAAAAGAAATCCCACAAATCCTTCACCCGAAAATGGAAATAAGAAGTCCTTAGATAGTTGCATGTTGGCGTTACGCCAGCTTCTCCTAATTCATGTCCCCCCCGCCCACCCTCGTCCATGTCAGTCTCCGAAATGCCAACAGAGATTCCTCACGTATCAAATCATTCACGAGGCGCTGAATGTCGTCGGCGCCTCGTGAATGATTTGATACGTGACTCTGTTTGGGTAGTAAATTGGGCCTGTGTATATTTCTGCCTGAGATGTAATGCTGTGTTACAGGATGATTCGTCGTTGGGTTTATGTTGCGGCGAGGTTCAGTCGTCGAATCAGTCTCAGGCATTTGCCGCCACCGTCTTCAGCTTGTGTGAAGCGGTCCATGTAAGATGAACACAGCCCTGCAGAGCGTCACTGTGGTCAAATCCATCACGTCCAAATTCTCCATGTCAGTCGTGTTACATGGCAGGACGTGGTCACACGAGGGCAGGTGTTAAAACCGTCTGGCACCGTGCCCCTGGAGAGTCTTCCTGTACCTCATGTGGCCTGTGCAGTAGCAAGCAGCCTGATCCCCATGGCTGTCACACACATGCAGACACAGTTGAGTGAACCTGATTACAATCAACACAGCTGCATAAAACAAATACAAACAGGCTCAATCTCGCCTTTACACGTTCACCTCACAAACCTGTGGTCCGGATATAAACAAAATCCTTTGTTTCTAAATTGCTCCGGTTAATTACACAGCACAGACCTAACAATCTCCCAAGCCTAGGTTTGGGTTCTCCTTTTAGTCTGGAGATTTTATTTCCATCTTTTTGACGGATGACAGCACTGTTAGTTCTTGTGCCGAAACAAAAGATAGATTTTTCCTGTTCTGCGTAGACTAAAATTCCAAGAAGGGAGTTGTTAAAAGTAGCTACGACATTGAGATGAAGCCGGATGAAGGATTACGGTCTCTTGCCGCTAAGGGATATATGTTTGCCCACGATATCAACGGTTTCTTTGCCTCTTCGAACAGCTGTGGTCATAGAGGACCGCTATCACCACACAGCAGAGCGATAGGCCGTCAGTATCACTCAATAAGAAACCAGTTTCCTTTTTAAACGCTTTAAAAAAAGAAATCTTAAACTTCCAAAGAAATGTTCTGATCTGTTTTTTTGGCTGAGGGAGGAATGCTTACTCATCTACAATGGCTGGCTTTGTGTGACTATGGAATCTAGGCTTGTTGTTTGATAGAAGACCCCTTGTGTTGCAGTTGGTGGTCAAAGGGTAATGTTGCTAGTGGTTAAAGAATTCCCAAGCAGTCTTAAATGAGCCTGACAGCTTTGCGATATCTCAATAAAGCAGGACTGCATCCCATATGTTGTTCTCTGTACACCACATACACATCGCTTTGGTGTCTGTGTCTTGGCGACGTTCGTTTTCCTGTCAATTACCTCCCCTGTGGGATGTCCCACGGTGGGAATCATTCACACGCGTTCCTTTGAAGGTGAAGTCAGCGCCTATGACGTTCATGTCGGGGAGCCCTCGGCCTCCTCTGAGACGTGGAGAGAGGAGGAAGCTGAACTTCAGCCGGCTGAGGACATTGTTGAAGAGATTCGGTTGGGTTTCAGGGTTACTTAAGATAAGGAGAGCTGGGCACATCCATGCCGGGAACAAACCGACACTGTTGTTGTTGTGGCCTGGTGCTGGCAGCAGACCTGAGTTTCCTCTCGTGAGGAGAGCGGGTAGTGCACGCTAATAAGGAATCAAAGTTCCACGTCCCCTCGGGGCTGTGGGTTGAACCACACGTGGCTCTGTATCGGAGGAGCTAACCGGAGCGGTTTCATTTTTCAAATGTCAACATGCAGACCCTGAGCCCGTGTGCTCAGGCTAATGAACACATCAGTGGACGGGAGCCTTGAGCTGCTTCACTTCTGCTCCTGGGAGACACCTGTGCACTCGTTTTCTGCTCTCTCTCTCTCGCTCTCTCTCTCGCTGTTTCTTTTTCTTTCTTTCCCACTTTTCTTCTTAAGTTCTCTCTCTTTTTCGATCTCCGTCTCTCTCTCTCTCTTTCTTTCTAACTTTCTCTCTCTTTCGCTCTAACCCCGCTCATCCCTTGCTCTTCCCTCCCTCTCTCTCTCTCTCTCTCTCTCTCTCTCTCTCTCTCTCTCTCTCTCTCTCTCTCTCTCTCACACACACACACATTCTTTAAGAGTCCCCTGTCGCTGTTCATTTTTGACGTACCCTTCTCACCCGCTGCACTGCACGGTCTGTTGCTAGGCAACAACGAAAGGAGAAGAAGAGTTAGGTGGACCTGAAAGGTCAGCCTCTACGAGGAGGCCGTCCACTGTGTGGATCTATCACTCCGATAATGGGGAAAAATCTGCCAAGGTGGGCCTGTGTGTCTAGGAGAGGGAAGATAAATAGACACAAACACTTCTTTTTTTCTTTTTTTTGTTGTTACCTATGTGAAGCTTCACAATTATTCCCCGTTGAGCGAAGGGTAAAAAAAAAAAATGGTATTTGAACTGCAGACTAACACTTAGGTATTAGTGTTTTGTGATGGCTTTTCGAATGGCATTTCCCCCGGCATTTTACAAACGGCGGTATGCCCGATGCGTCGCATGAAGGCGCATCCAGACTCATTTCTGATCGATCAGGTCATGCTCCCTGATTATATACTACCTTTCCTTCCATTCTGACCTTTACAAAGCTTCTGCAAGGCACGGAAGCAGGGTTTTTCCTGACAACATATTTAAAAGTAGAAGACTTAGCGAACTACATTCAGACGTGTTCAGACTCCAAATGGTATATTGGCGGATTAATCACTTTTAACAGTTTCCGAACAGCAAGCTTCGAATTCCTCCGCAGGACTGCAGCCATAGAAACCTGATATTTTAAGAGAAGATACAAAACTGTGCCTGGACAGCCCAGACGCCTGGATGACAGAAATACTTCCTCAGTTGCAGCAAGTTGTTCCAAGGCGCTCCCTGCCCGGCCTGCCTCTTGGGCCATTTAGCCACTGTCAACCCTTTGCACAAGGGCACTGGCCCATGAAGGATAACACTGTGGCATCCCTGCGTGCTCTTATCACGCTGGGGAACCTTCTAACTAAGCTGCGTCCTTGCTTGCCACTGGATAAAGTCCATCGTTTTCTAAAGTGGTGCTTACAAATCTCCCTTTGCACTTCTGCAATTTGTCTCACTCATGGTTTGTTGCCGGAAGAACACAAGCCTCGGATTCAACATGGAGGGGTTCTCACACACGTTGAGCTCTCTGTCGGAGCGTGTTGCTCAGAGGTAGATTTGGGAGGTAATCCCTGGTTCTGCTGTACTGTAGGGTCAGTGTATACAGTGTGTAAGGTCCACTTTCTCCTGTGTGATTGACAGCCACCGCAAATGAGAAATGTGGTTTTGAGTCGTGAACAGAGTTGTTTGTTGTTCTGATTGACAGGTCCGGTGGTCTGTCATTCAAGTCTGCCAACACACGTTGTGAACCTGACCTAGTAATTCAATACCAGACTAGAAGCAAAGTTAAATGACACATTAGTGCTCGAATGCGTCTCGTTTATGAAGATGCACAGTGCATTCATCTCATGCCACTGCAGAGACAGGAAATTATACAGTTGTTGGCTATTTGGTCAATTACAGAGAAATCTCAGTGCACTCTTTTTAATTTAAGTTTGGATAAAATATTCTATTACTTTATGATTATGTGTTTTCTCCCAGGAAAATAGTCAAAGTAAGTAAGCGGCCTTGAAGAAATACTTTAGGGGACCACACAGTGCTACTGCTAAAGTAAGGCTTTGTTGAGCATAGAATACATTTTCAATGTTCAATACAGTTTCAGTTTCAATACACTTTCATCAAATAAAATGAAAAGCCATTTCTACAAGCAATGTCATAGAGGGCTTCATATTCGCCCATAGAACTGCACCTAATCCAACCTAAACCCTCCGATGTTTTATGCAAACCACCGTAAAAATACAGTCGCAGTGACAGTGAATACCTACCCCTGGGCGATCTGGATCGGACGTGAAAGCCGAGGCAATACTGTGAGCACATAGCGGCCTGGGTTCAGCTACATTGGGAGAGGGTAGGAGGGTCTACTTTCTTCATTAGTTAATTAGAGTGCAAGCCTGGCATCTTCACTCACACTAAAGCTATTGTATTGACTGAGCCTGTTCCCTGGAGAGAATGAGACAGAAACCGAATTGAGGAGGAGGAGACTGAAAGAGAGAATTGGGGAAACGGAAAGTGGATTTTCACACAAAGGCAGGCCAGTGTTACAGATAGGTTGACCCCCGGGGCAATATTGAACTCCCGTGACCTCTTCTGGGGGCTACTGACGTGCCTTCTGTGACTGGTATTGCAACATCCATTCTGTACACAGTATTAAGAGAAAACGAAAGGAGACAAGATTACTTTTCTATTCCAGAAAGCTCTCCACCCACAGTGTGGCTAGTTGGAGTGTGTGACGACCAGCCAATGAGCCTTACTAGCTGTATAAGTAGGTGCTTCATTACTCAGACAGTGATTAATCTCTGCTCTGAATCACCAAAGCAGAGTAAAGCTAAGAAACACCCAGTCTTTACTAAGCCGGTGCAGTGTCCTCACATCCCTGCTGACGTCTTCAACACATTTTTCGAAGAACCCTTTCAAATGGGACAGTGTGAGTCCAGAGTTGCTGGCGTCACTGGTGGTCCCCCTGTTCTGGTCTCCAACCTCACATCCCAGCCTCGACCCCAGCCTCACATCCCAACCTCACATCCCAGCCTCGACCCCAGCCTCACATCCCAACCTCACATCCCAGCCTTGACCCCAGCCTCTGTCCCTGGGGTTGGTGTCTTTGTCTTGGCGTCTCCTGGCCTCTTCCCAGAGCTCACACCCCACCATCTCCCCTGCTGCCTTTTTGGGTTTCCTGAAAAAGGCTTTGGCTCAGATTACTCACTGAATTTCTCCTCTTAAGGTTTCTTCCAATTTCCTCCTGGGAGTGTTTCCTTGTCTTTCTTGAGGGTTTAGGTGCAGTTGTGTGGGCGTATGTGAAGCCCTGTGTGACACTGCTTGTGAAAAGGGCTGTGGCGTTGCTAATGAAAAACGCTGCACAAATAAATTGTGATTTGATTTGATTCTTGGGTTTCTGGCTGTGCTAAATGCCCGTGTGGCCTCACAAGTCAAAACAAAGAGCAGAAACTGTTAATCTTATTTCAGTAGAGGATGTTAGAATGGCTTAAATATACAGTCTGTCTTTTACCCAAGGACGTTTCAAAGATGCCCTATGGAATAAGAACTATTCCCCAAAAAGTTGTGTTGTTTTGGTCACTCAGTTTGGTATGTCACATTCAGACAAGGAGGACAAGTAGATGTATGCAAAGTGTTGTTTTTCAGTCCTGATGGCGAGCTGAATTTCGACCTGCAAAATCCAGTGGAGAGGAGATTAGCATTAGTATTCAATGAGCCTTCGTCAGTGGAAACCTACAATAGCAGCCGGGCGTTTGATTAGACGAGCATCGACACACAGAGGAGTTTTGCGGGAGCTTAAGAAGACTTGTCATTTGAGAGCGGATTTCTTGATTAAAGGGGACTTAAGATGTTCTTTTCTTAAGAAAAAGAACTTACAAGGTGAGCTTTCTTGTTTACTCTGTAAAAACATATACAGTATGCTGTACAAGTCTGTTTTGTGGAATAAAGACTAACGCTGATTTTATGCGCTGTGTTTATTCGGTTAGAACGGCCGTAAACTTGAAAGCTGTGTGGAACGCCAGGGAAGTCAGTCCCTTGTTCCTATTTAGAAACAGATTTGCGAAGGAGAGGTCTAACAGAGCAGCCTCTCCCACCACTCAGGGGCTTCAGTAGCCCCCCGCGGGGTCCCAAAGCAGCCCCCCGCGGGGTCCCAAAACCCCCATGATCCAGGCTCCATCACCACCCAGCATCATAAATAAACAGGCAAATGTGTTTTGCTTCGCTCGATCGTGTCTCACAGGAGAGGAAGGAGCTGCCGTTTCTGAAACGCATTCCTGTCCGCTTAACGACTTTCTCCTCCTCTATACAATCTCCTCCTGAGTGGCCTTCGCTCCACATGCCGTCCATCCACCTACATGTGTGTTTTGTCCCAGTTCAGAAAGCTGTGGTCACAGGAGGGCTGGGGGGTTTGGGGAGAGGGTTGCAGTCGTTCCCTCAAACCTCTTTCCTCCCTCTCCTCGGTGCTCTGGGGGCACAGAATTGGACCCAGACTGTAAAGCTGTCAATACAGTAGGAATATAACGAAACCTAGAATTTAAAATGTTTATATTTCAGGCCTGACTTTGGTTGATCTGGTCGGTGAGTCTCCAAGGCATGCCAAACCCAGTATATATATATATATACTCACCCTGACCTTTGACCTCTATCTGACCTCAGAGGCGTCCTCCAGGAGCAGAATGGATGAGTTACAACCACCTCCAGACCTTCAAATGGACATGTGCAGTCCTCTCAACATGAACTCTCTGCACTTTCAATAATTCATAATAAAATTATCGACTGTGGAGTCGACAGGCGCAAAGTTATGTGGATGATAGCTTAGTAGATACCTTTATGCGTATTACAACTTGGGCACCTAAATGATTCTTTCTGCACGTGAGTGTTATCTGCTAATGAAAGCCGTGGTGAAGATGAAACGTTTTCAAATCTCATCCCCAGGCTCTTCTGGTTATTGTTTACAGATTGGGATTAAATCTTCAATGAGCACATTCAGAGTGTACAATGGAGTAGACGGGCGGAGAGAAAAGATTGTCTGTCTCTGTGCGGCAGAAACGATAAACTAATTTGCAGCTGATCCAAGCGAGTTGTCTTGTGAAGATCAAACATTTTCTCCAATGGGGACCGCTTTTCCCTTCTACAGAGATCCTCTGCATCAAAACCCTTCGAATTACATTTTAGATTAAAGCAGCAAACTGTGTATTATGGAGAACGCCAAATAGCGCAGGTTTCGCAAAAGTCCGAAGGGGAGGAGGGCAAATACACGTGATCTGGACAGGACTGAACCCCAGGGAAAGCCTCTATTTCTACGGCATATTTCCCCCAGTTTTTTCAGGTCTCCGCGGCCAAGCCAACAGTCTGAATGACTTTCAGTAGTACAGGGCTAATTAGCTCTAATTATAGCTCAGTGGTGGTCCCTGCCCTGTTGGAAACTCACCATTGAGACCCGATGTTACTGGGACCTCATACCAATACCCTCACCCTTCCCCCTCCACTTGAATAGTTTCCTGCAATTGTTAAGTTTGCCTTTTACCCTGTCATTCACAGCGCTCACTGGTAATGACAGTAAATCTGGTTACTGGAAGGGAAAGAAGCCTATTTTATTACCGCTTCTATGTCCACTGTAGACATTGGCTAACTAAAGAGAGCAAGAAAATGCTAGGAGTTAGCTAGTTAGTTTCTTCCTTGTCGGTTAGGAAGAAACGGTGGATTTGGTCTTGTTCTAAGGTAATAATTTGAACTATGTCGTACCGTGATAGCTGTGGGTTCTTTTAATGTATGTTCCCCCAATGTCTGTAGCCTATAGCCTACTCGTCCTCGATCTCCCAGTCTCACTCTCGCTAACTCGGAGCAATTAGCTTTCCAACTGCCTGGTCTAATGTGAGCGGAAAGATTCCATGCTGAGGGCCAACATACAGGCAGTTATGATCAATGCTAATATAACTTATGCTCGAGGTAATTCGGGAGGAGAAAATGCATTAATTACGCGCTTCTACTGTTCCGTTTAGAGAGAAGGGGAGAGAGAGAGATTCCGCATATGTTTCTATGAAACATGGGTCACCCGGAACATTGCTTTGAACGACGATACAGACGTTGTATACTCGATCATGAAAAATGCAATGCTCTGTGCTGTGAAGGTGGAGAAAAACAACAGCAATATGTGTTAATTGTTGCGTCAAAAGCTGTTGCGATTATGACCACAGAAGTAGTCCTCCAAACATATTACTTAGTTGTGTTTCTCAGCTCAACATGATTCAACATCTTTTTCTCAGACTGGTATTTCTGAGAAAACTGAGTTTCATTTTAAATTGTTGTTCTTTTTCAACCCAGGGAACCTTAACCCTTGTGTTATCTTCGGGTCATTCTGACCCATCAGTCATTGTGACCCACCGTCGTATTGCGACGAATTTACCGCATACAAAGACAAAGTGAAGCATTTTCTTTTAACAGCTAGGCTGTCTCAGACCCCCCACATTGCAAAGGTTAAAAGAAAATTATTTTAATTTGTTTTTGTATTGGGTAAAATTGGGTAAACACAACGATGGTTCGTTATGAACCTTTGGGTCATGTGACCCGAAGGCAGCACGAGGGTTAAATCATCCAAAATGGCGTCAGAGCTTGATGTTCAGTCAAACAGATTGAAACGTCAGGATGAATCAGTCTCCCCTCTTATTCTTCTTACAACACTGCTCAACTCTGCTACCCCCTCTGACCCCCTCTTCCCCCCTGGCCCCATCTCTCCATCACCCTCCATCCTCCCATGTCTTTCTCTGTCTCTTTACCTCCCTTTCTCTTTCCACCCCTCTCTTTCTCTCTCGAGTTCTCCTCGCAGGATAGATCAGCACGGTGCCCCTGGCATCAATAAGCCCCCCTCTCTCTCTCTTTATCTCTGTGCGGCTCCAGTGTGGTGGAAAGCCTTTCTTCATCGAGTTAGAAAGGCTCCTGTCCCTCAGAGAGAGAGGTGGTGAGAGAGAGGTGGAGAGCGAGAGGGAGAGAGAGGGAGAGAGAGGGAGAGAGAGGGGGTTTATCTGCAGCCTGCTGACGCATCGCTGGTGCCTTCCTGTTGTCTGGGCCCTTCTGAGAGCCCTGTCTCTCTGCTCCTCCTTCTGAGGCCCCTGTCTCTCTGCTCCTCCTTCTGAGGGCCCTGTCTCTCTGCTCCTCCTTCTGAGGGCCCTGTCTCCCTGCTCCTCCTTCTGAGGGCCCTGTCTCTCTGCTCCTCCTTCTGAGGGCCCTGTCTCTCTGCTCCTCCTTCTGAGGCCCCTGTCTCTCTGCTCCTCCTTCTGAGGGCCCTGTCTCTCTGCTCCTCTCTCCTACGAGGCTTCATCTCTGCCAGACGGCAGAAGCACATGCTGTGGGCCTACACATACACGCACTTGCGTGCACACACACACATACACACACGCGCACACACACACACAGGTGGATAAAGCCAGAGTGAGCCCCCTAGATCCAGTGTTTCTGTGCTGTGGGTGTCTGGGATTGTTAAGTGCCAGGAAGCAATAGATGGTTACGAGCCCAAGTAAGCAGAAGCTCTGAGATTGTTTTAATTTCCATGATGCCAATCGTAAAAGCACTGCTGCAATGAGTGTAGTGGGAGGCTATGGGGTACAGTTAATGTGATCAGATAAAAATGACAGTTTCAGTAAAATACAGCAATACTGTGGTCTTTCAGCCTCCCTGTTCTGCAAAGAAACATTAAGCTTTCCTTGCCACACTCCTCTTCATTCCAAGTTTTGTGACTTCCGCTCAAAAGGTCGTTCCCATTGACCGCTGTAAACAACCTGCCACCAAAGGAGCTATCCCCTCGGTGCATTCGTAACAATTAGTTTCGTTTGAAGAGACTCATTTTTCCAATTGTCTTTATTGGCAAATTCATTAAGGTGCATGAATGCGCTCTGGGTTTCTTGTGACTGCCTCTCGCCTCTGCATTGATCCCCTCCATTTCTCACGCTTTTAATTGTGTGAGGCCCCCTCTGACAGTGCCCCTTTTGACAGGGCACAGTGATTGCCACTGGTGCGTTCTCTCTCTCTTCAGGCTCGCTCTCTTTGATGCCATTAGTCAGGCTCGACGGGGCTCCAAAGTAGCCTGGATGGAGGGAAGTACGACTCCCAACTTCACCACCGAGTTACAAAGAAAATCTTTGAATCTTCTCCCAGCTCGAGAGATGAAAGGTGCGAGGGAGCCAAAACAGAATCCAAATAGAGGTGCATTGTGGGTAATGATAGCCCCTTTCGACCTCCCCAGAATGCAATTATCATCAAGAGAGGTGAGAGTGAGCCCGGGAGAGATGAGAAAACATAATGTGCATCAGTAGCCAAGCTCATCCCTCTTCTCTTCCATTCCTCTTCTAATAGAAAAGCAGACGTGTGGACCGGTGTGTTTATGATCTCAGTCGCCGAGGCTTCGCTGACTTCCAAGTCGCGCGTCGCCGAAGACTATTGATCTGTGACCGTTCAGCTAATCGCTGTGCTGATATTACTTTTCGAGCGTGTCCTTTTGGTCGCAGGACTTGTTTCTCCTCACCCACACTGAGGCGTGACCGCTAACAAGTCACCTCGGGGCGGAGGGGTTCTCTGTTAGCTGCGACTTTCTGTTCTTCTGTGAGACGAGCAGGAGTTTTAACATGACCCCAGACCCATATCACGAGGCCCATTATCGTCTGAAGTCTGTTTTTTCTCCACTTGTGTGTTTCCTAAAGACACGTTGTTGCTGCATGGTTGGCTTGTTCACATGCCTGGCTGGAGAGAAACAGAGAAGGAAGAACAGGAAGGAAGAACAGGAAGGAACAACAGGAATGTATCTGATGAGTCGGGCCGTGAAAGGGAGGAGGGGAGGAAGGGCTGGTAATGAGGGGCACCCCCCCCCCCTTCGCCCCGCCAGCCTTCCCCCTTCCCTTTCACCCTGTGTGCCCTCCTGCCCTGGCACACACGACTGTACGAACATCAAGCACACACACGTATAGATGTAGACACTCATGCCGACACACTAAACTGTCCCCTCACACTTTAAATGCACATTCATGTCACCATACGTTTATTTTCATTGATAGGAGAGTTTAGAAACTGTAATTTTATTCTCCAGCACATGGCAAATTAACTTGATATAAATTTAAATCAGGATTTGTGTGTGTGTTTCACATCACTTGATCAATAACCGTTTGGTATTCTTCTTCTAAGCGAGCTAAATTTGTAACATTGTTATGGCTACATGTGTGACTTGGTCTTTGTGTGGTTCACACTCTGTCCTGTCTGTGGAAAGCCCCGACTAGCAATGTGTGTTTGGTGGGATATGGCTGGCATATTAAGATCCTAACAGTTGGGCTGGCTGAAGTTGCATTGTAACAAAGCTGTGACCTCGCCAAGTTCCAAGCTCAAATTAGGCATGCATACCTCCGCAGCCAAGACCCCAACTCAGCCCCAGACCTGAGCACATTACACAACCGCACCCAAGGAGCCTTGTGTTCCACCTCGGCATGCTGGAGGTAAAAATAGGGCAATTAAGATGCCCCGGAGGTAGGACCGTCTACCCTAGTTCAGTTTGGCTGCTGTTCAGGAACAACCCGTCCTTGTTTCGTGGTGGATGCGAAGGTCATGGTTCTGTACGCATCCTCCGTTACCAACCTGGATCCTCTGGAAACGTCTGTTGCCCAACGAGCCAGTGATGGGGATTCCAGTCCTAGCCTCCAAACATTCACACCCCTGAACAGGAATATCAGTAACTGAATGATGATTAATCACTTCATAGCCCTGTGCTTGTGATGAGGGGTATGCGTTTACCACTGTTGGAAGTTTCTTCCATTCATTACTCATGCAGAACTAATGATGGGAGGAAATTTGCCCGGAATCCTCAGAAAAAAAAGACTGGATTCAGGAAATGGACTGTTGTGTAACAAAGAGGCCAAATCTGGACGGTTGTCATCGAAGCAGATGTTTTGCCAAGCGCTATCTGGACACAGGTGTACTGGTGAACCCTGCATGGACACTGGGTGGTGTTTAGACGTAATTGATTATGATGATCAATTCACTTAAGTGCAGGAACGGCCCATTTAGCAGTGAGCGGCTGAGGAAAGAACCCAAGTGAACGATTAAGTGTGAGAGGTTTAGCATAAATTACAACCTCACTGAGTCCCCCTGCAAGCTTACTCTGGAAGCCAGTGAGAACACACGCTGGAGTTAAAGACGGGGCTCATCATGACTCCAGGTGTATTACTATCGTACAGGCTTTAGGATCGAGCTAACGCACCTTATTCCTTCTTAAGTATATTTTTCTTTATGTACAATACGAGATGTGGAAGGCTGAGGTGGTACATTGAAAGTGGTTCTTGTTTTTTCAGATATAGCTCATTTAGTTTGCTGAGTGTCCAAGGTGTGGTTGTGTTTGTATGGACAGTTTGGTATGAGGAATAAAACTACAGAGGCAAGGCACTTGGCCATAGCCTTTGATCATTTAATCATGGCCTGTCTAGCATAGCATTCTGAATAATCACATTCACCTTTAAGCGGTGCCAGTGTCAATTCAATAGCTGCCACCTCGTTTTTTGTCGCCCGACTGACGGTGAACTATGAGGCTGCTGGGCGCAGCCAAACTTTTTCAAGAGAATTGTTGAAATATTGAGACAGGGAGGCTTTCTAAGCATTTGTAGAGCGTGTTGATTGGTTGAAAAGCTAGTTAGTCAGATGTTTCTGTGTTCGCTGTGTAACTCACCTCAGACAGTTATGGGAAGTAATTGTCATTCCATGTACAGGATACTGTTTTCTTAAAAATATTAACTGTTTGAAACAATGTCTTTTTAATGTGATTCATGGAGTGCTTTGGTAGAGTCCTGTATTTCAAACCGTACTGCAGCCATATATTTTCCTGGATATTATTTGCTGCAATATACTGTGCGAGTGGATATCAAGCGTGTTTTATTCAAAGCTGTTAGCCTTGGGACATCTCTCAGATTGCACTTTCCGCTCATAAATTAACCTCTATCCAATTTACCTATTTCATCAGTTTTAACGTTATAGCTTTTACTTAAATTGGTCAGGCAGGTTTAACAGTCTACCCCTCACCCCAACGGTCATATTAGCATTGAGGCTTCAGACGTTAACAGCTGCCCAGTAAACCTCCTCATGGGACCTGCTGCTCTGGCTAGCAGCTCTGTCTCCACATTAACCACACGCCCCTGGTTCTTCTAATTAGGATGTCATGCCTGTGCTCTACATTTTCTAATCCCGTCTTTCGGACATGCAGGTCTTGAATGGAGCTCTGTAAGGTAGTAAAAGAGTTAATCTCAGCAGGGAGAGAGGGGGTGGGAGGGGAGGGAGGGAGTGAAGGCTGGGGGGGAGAGAAGGCTGGGGTGGCAGGGATGGGGGTTTGGTGTGCTGGGAAGGTGGTCTGGGTCTGTGTGCTCGAACAGGCAGCTTGGTGGGGGTGAATACTGAAGTGTTCAGGATTTGTTTAGTGTTTTCGCTTGTTGATCTCCTCTCTCATTACGTTTCCTGCTGTGTGACTTTTGCTGTGTCAACAATACGATTTGGGGTTTAAGGCAAACATAAAACAAAAAACAAATATGAGAATGTAACGTAATATATTCATTTAGCCAACACTTTTTTCCAAGGCAACCTTCAGTACAAGGGGGTAATTTGAACCTGCTACGTCTTGATATGCAGTCAAGGGCTCTAACCACTGAGCTGCACCCTCCCCCGGAATTACATTTACTATAAAATAGCTTTTATAGACAGGCCCCCACTAGGCTTGAAGACTGTGCTTTTGTCTGTAAACTCCAAGTTATATGTCCGCTTGTTATGGGGGGGGGGCACTTAAGTCTGGGTTTGTGAGTTCCTGCTAAGCATGTGTTCCCCTTGGTAGGGTAGGGAATAGTAGATGTTGTCCTTGTATGTGTGTGATATGCCTCATACGAGAAAATCTCTTTAAAATGCTGTTTTCAGTGTCTCTCGGGCTGTGTTACCCTGTAACGAAGCCTAGATCGTTTCTGTGGTGGAGGCTGTGGTGGAGGCTGGGGTGGAGGCTGTGGTGGAGGCTGGGGTGGAGGCTGGGGCTGAGGCTGGGGTGGAGGACGGCATTTTTCTAGCAAAAATGTATTTGTGGGACTTTCACCGTGCATCAGCAAGGAGGGTTCAGCATGGACGTTAGGGAGGTCTTCCAAAGACCAATATCACTCTGTCCACGTCATCGCTTCAATCACTTGTTTTCCGAGTCAGACTTTTGAAGATCCTTTTTTTTATTATAAATTGGAATAAGGGAAAGCCTTAATATGAGTCATGTTAGAAGAGCAAGAAAGGATGATGCCTTTGAAGCCCAAACAACCCAAATTAATTGGGGAAGTAAGATCAGACATATGAACCATCTTAGTCTCTTCCAAGCTCATCAAACCTAAAACTGGAATGATTAGTAGGAATAACAATAACATTTCACTATTAGCAGCTAGACTTGTAAAAAGAGGCCTCATTTGACCTAACAGAAAATACATTTTTTGCCAACAGCATGTCAGGGTGTTTTTACAAAACTCCAACCTTGAGAATGTCCAGTAATTCATTATAAAGTCAGGGCAACGCTTAAGTGCATTTTGAAAAATGTCACAGAATGTGTCATGTATAATGCAAGAGCCTCGTCCAGAAACAAGGAAAGGTCCTTTTGCTTTCTATTAACATATCCCCAATGCTATATTCGTAGAATTTTTTAACAGTGTTGGGACAACCTGCCATGCTGTGCTTGGCTGTGAGAGAAGGAGAGAGGATCGTGTTGTTAATACTCTACCTGTCAGCTGTCAAGCCTTTGTTTTTTCTTTTAGTCTATGTTCCCAAACTGTGGGCCGTGGCTCACGAGTGGTCCGCTATGGCAATACAGGTGCACTGCCAACCCAATGACAACTAAAATTCAAACGCAAAGTGGAAAAGGTTGTTAATGGTTGCCTTAAAACAGTGCACTATAGAGTGGACAAGGAGCGGCTTCAGACAGCCTCTGTCTTTCATGCCGGTGTGAGTCGATACTGAACGCGTATTATGTGCGGTTCAGAGAAGCTAGTCTAATATGCTTTGATTCATGGCATTATATTTCCTGAATTCAATGGCCAGGGGCCAAAAAAGAAGATTGAGACTCTCTGTCACATCTTGGTTAGATAGCATTCAGTGATGAGTGAAAATGGAAGCTTCAGTTGCCGATATGAAACACCATCGATTCACCTAGGATCGCCTCGTAATTGCGTATCGAAGTAAGTTTGATAGAACCCTATAATTTCTCTCCACTCTTTGGATGATAGTGTCGAGGCCTTAATTGTCATATTTAGTCGGAGATTGCGCCATGTCTGACATGGAAGCATTTCAATAAATGAGAAATGGTGGTACTTGTGGTTGCTATGGTGACATCAGCCACCTTAGCAATCATGGTAAACTTGGGTCTTGCTGCCTAATGCAGGTTCCTGAGCCAGGTATAAGCTCATTGACACATCATTATGTATGAGACCAAACGTACTAATTTCTACTGATTGGTGTGAGCCTGCAATATGGCTGTATTACTGTACCAAGTGAAAAGAAATGTGTTCTGTGTAATGTTTTAATGTAATATTTGACATCAATGCATGTCTTTTCTGCATTTTTAGCAGAACCTTTCGTAAACTCACATTAACAAAGGGAAAATGTTCCTTGACATATCCTGGTTTTACAGACAACCTGCTGTCTCCATGTGCTCAGACAAAGCAGTCCATATGTAGTCCTCATCTCTACGTCCATTCCCATTGAAGCCAGCTGCTCCTGATCCTTAACCTTGGTCGTGTCTCCTCCCCCTCTCCTCCCCCTCTCCTCCCCCTCTCCTCCCCCTCTCCCGCAGCCTCCCTCCAGGTGGAGATTGTCCCGACCCAGGGGGAGATCAGCGTGGGAGAGTCCAAGTTCTTCCTCTGTGAAGGTGGGTGTGCCACGTCCACAACACCCTTCTCGTCACGCCACTCTGGACCCCGTGCAGGACTGTGTAGACAGCTTGATGACGAGAGAACTGAACAACATGACTGGGAGGGGGAGATAGATGGGGGAGGGGGGGAGAGAGATGGGGAGGGGGGGGAGAGAGATGGGGAGGGGGGGAGAGAGATGGGGAGGGGAGAGAGATGGGGAGGGGGGGAGAGAGATATGGGGGAGGGGGGGAGAGAGATGGGGAGGGGGGGGAGAGAGATGGGGAGGGGGGGGAGAGAGATGGGGAGGAGAGAGAGAGATGGGGAGGGGGGGGGAGAGATATGGGGGAGGGGGAGAGAGAGATGGGGAGGGGGGGGGAGAGAGATGGGGAGGGGGGGGAGAGAGATGGGGAGGGGGGGGGAGAGAGATGGGGAGGGGGGGGAGAGAGATGGGGAGGGGGGGGAGAGAGATGGGGAGGGGGGGGAGAGAGATGGGGAGGGGGGGGGAGAGATGGGGAGGGGGGGGGAGAGAGATGGGGAGGGGGGGGGGAGAGATGGGGAGGGGGGGGGAGAGAGATGGGGGGGGGAGAGAGATGGGGAGGGGGGGGGAGAGATGGGGAGGGGGGGGGGAGAGATGGGAGAGAGGGAGTGGGAGGTGGGAGGGAGAGAATGCAACGTGGATTTACTCCACATCTTGTGAGTAACAGATTACATTAAGATCAACAGAAAAGGGGGATCTTAGCAGCTCCCAATGGGAGGGTTGAGAGGCTCAGGGCTTGTTTATAGAGAGGGCCTGGCTCTCAGGCAGCTAAGTTAACAGGAGGACCCCCCATCATGGATGTTAGCAGGACTCAAGCAGACAACTGCTTCCCACTACTGGCCTCTTGGCACACTGCTGGAGAAAGCATAATGAAAAAGACAATAAAAAATAAAAGTCTGATATCTCATCCTGAAAAAGAGATCAAATTATTATATATATTTGTATTCCTCTCAATGTTGTCTTTAGGTGCCTTCAACTTTTCTCCCTGTGTTGTTGACGTCTGAGATTTACCTTGAGCCATAGCTCTTTATTCTATTATGAATGAAGGAAGACATCGTCAGTCGAGGGAAAGATGGATTTTATCTCTTTCATAAAACAGTCCATCCAAGCGAATTGTTAGAAAACAATGCATGATTGTATTGTATTTTTGCAGGAATATTTTCTTTGTTTAGGCATTACCTAGACATTGGTCCATGGAGGAATACCGGTCACATATAAATCAATTAGGCAGAATGATAATTTCATTCATTCTGGTTATGCTATTTGTATTTATATTGGAATGTAGTGATTGCATCACTTTTCAGCAGCATTTCCTCAGATTTGTAGATCATTCACATAAACATCTATAGACCAGCAAACAGATTTTCTTTCCTAAATCTCCGCCCGCCTGTCTCACAGTTGTTGGAGTGGCAAAGGACATTGATTGGTACGCCCCCAGCGGAGAAAAGATCCTCCCCAACAGACAGGACATCTTCGTGAGCCGCGGTGACGAGTCCACCTCCACGCTCACCATCTACAGTGCCGATGTGGACAGCGCCGGCATCTACAAGTGTGTCGCCACCGATGGGGATAAGGAAGCTGAAGCCACCGTCCACGTGAAAATCTTCCGTAAGTCGACGGGGTTTTAGCCCAGTGACTTTTCTTGGAGACTTGGTTCTTGTTTTTGTTTGACACAACACTGATTGGGTCAGGGGAGATGATTTGCTCGGGTAAACGATCTGTGAAATGTTTATTTTTTTTATTTTTGCACTGGTTCACCCTTATTTCCGCCCCAATTATTGTGGATAAACAAATGGCGTTCTTATAACCTTGCTGTGGACTTAGTGCTCATTTGTTGTTTTTTCCTCGTAATGTGCATTTTGCTACTGCGTGACGTACGTTTACCTCAATTATTCTGAATTAACCTATGAATAATAAGCGATAAGCATGACTCATATTTGGTTTTCAGTTCTGCAGACATAAGGCCAGGAGAACTGCCTTGACTTGGCCAGACTTTCCATTAAGATTATCGGTTACTAATCCTGACAGTCTAAACACACACTGTGCTTGTCCCCTACAGAGAAGATTACCTTCAAGAACTCCCCGTCCCCGCAAGAGTTCAACGAGGGAAACGATGCCAACATCGTCTGTGACGTGGTCAGCTCTCCTCCCCCCACCATCATCTGGAAACACAAAGGATCCAAGATCCAGGTCGCCAAAGATGGTGAGACGGTTAACAAGTCGCCGTGCCAACATGTGGGTTGTTCTGTTCCCCCCGAGCCTGTCTGCCCCTCCCCTCTCTGGCAGCACAGCTTTCATCTTTTCTGCTGTTTTTTTGTTGTTTTTGTTTTGTTTTGACACCCCCACCCTCTCACAGAGTCCTCCGTCTCCACGTACACTGCACAGCCGTGGATTTTGAGTTATTTACGAGTTGTTTCTGAGATAATTGATGGAGGGGGTGCCCAGGAAACGAGGTAATCTCTGATCAAAAGGAAGTGATGTCAGCAGATAGAGGGTGTATGAAGGCTTCTGGGATATTTCACAAAGGAAGGGATGTGGATCTGGTCTTCAGTCCCTTGCTTTTTCCTTTGAGCTGGACTATTTTAACCTTAAAAGACCCCTCCCTTCGTGACCGCTGCAAGGCAGGCAAGAGACCGCAGCGGTCTGCGTTCTCTTGGATGCAGAACGGGGACGTGTTTTGCTCTGGAGAAACCACTAATTGTAGATGAGATTGAAACACCAAACTGCTTATGTAAATACCATTTTCCACATTGCTACAGTTAACCTTTTCATATCAAAGCTGCACATGCTTATAGACAAAATTACAACTATACTTTTTCATGCCAATGCCTGTTTCACACTTAGGGAGAGCTATCTATAAAGCTTGGTTAATGAATTCAGAATAATTTGCCCCCTCAAATACACATTCCATGGAACCAGATTTCCATCTGGCATAACTTCAAACGAGAAGTCGAGTTAATACTGTGCGCTTGCCATACAATATTTTTACACTGGTTGCCAGATGTTTAAACTGAAGCGAGCTCTCAGACTATATACACAAGACTTCAAATTGTGACACATTGTTGCTCCTAAAGCAGCTGGGAGCTTCTAGCACAGAACTGTTGACATAATAACACTAGGTGACCTCTGAACTACAATCTCCACAGTATTATATAGTACTGTGTACTACCAGAAAGGTATTGGATATGTTTACAATACACACAGTACAAAAACAACGATACTCGCAGTATATACTACAGATTTAATGTTGAAGGGCATCACACCTAATTTCACAGTGCACACATTGGCACAAAATAAACCATTTAAAAGGAACTTTATTTCCTTAAATTAGTTCTCTGCTTGTCATGGTGGCTGGGTTCTGACACATGGTTCCACTTTGGAAAATGTTATCTTACCCTCTTCTTTGTTCCACTGAGAAGAAATAACTCATGTTCTATTTTTATATTTTATAAAAAATACATCGCTGGTAGGCCAAGAACAGTTTTTCCCTGAAACTCAACCATACTAATTTAAATATAGTTTGTGGATGCATTTACAGTATATATGTACGTGGATGCATATATGTGTGTGTATGTCAGCTGTATCGTTATATTGCAGTATATGTATATATATATATCGTATATATTTCTGAACACCCGTCATGTTTCCAGTTCGGTTCAAGATCCTGGCCAACAACCACCTCCAGATCCGGGGGATCAAGAAGACTGATGAGGGGGTGTACACCTGCGAGGCTCGCGTCATGGCCCGCGGGGAGATTGACTTCCGGGTCATCAAGGTCATCGTGAACGGTAAGGACAGTGTCCATTGCTCGCCCACACAGGCGTTCCTCCTCAGGGAGAGAGCAGTCCCGCAGTGAGACAGGGGGTGGAGGTGTGTTTTCAGATGAGGGTGGGACAGCTACAAGGGATGTGTTTTACTCAAATCGGTGACCTATCGAAAACTGACAAGGGGTTGCTGTTCAGCAAATGTTCTAACCCTAACATTTGCTGAACAGCAACCCCTGGTCACAGTTTTCGATAGGTCACCAATTTCGGTACAACAGAGGATGCGGCCTTTGTCAATGTAATTTTCTGAATTAAGTGAGGGGGACAGATTTACCCTTTTCAAAAAGAGGTCTAATGAAACCTAAGATAGAGACTTCAGGGGGCAACATCACCTTAGGCAGGATCATGTTACCTTAGGCCTAGTAGTAGTTGTGTGACCGTAGCGCTGTGTGTGTTCCAGTGCTGCCCACCATCAGGACCAGGCAGTCGGAGGTAAACGCCACGGCAGACAGCGGCCAGTTGGTGATGCTGGCCTGCGACGCCGACGGTTTCCCTGAACCCAGCGTCACCTGGGCACGGTACGAGTCTCTGTCCTGTCTCTCAGAAACCCCCCGCAGGTGCTGCCGTGTTCGTCAGGTCACACTGAAGCAGCTCCACCACCTCAGCTGCTGATGACGTCCTGTCATCAGAAGCCTCAGAGACTTCCAAGGCTGGCTCTGATTGTCTTTGGCTGTTGCTCGTAGCGGGCCTCTGGCACAGGACCTCCCTCCCTTTCTCAGTTTGTCTCTGAATACAAATGAACGAGAGGAAATGTGGGACGGGGATGAACATGGTGTCAGACCGTCGCCGGGGGAGAGAGGGAGAGCGGGAGGGAGAGAGGTAGGACAGGGAGGACAGGGGAGGGAGGAGATTGGGGTGGGAGGCAGAGCACTCTCAACATTTGTTATGTATCTCCCCGAGTGGCTGACAGGGCTGTCGTTTGGTTTCTATCTGACATCTCCTGGGGATCGCTGCTTCTACGAGAATACCGATGAGGTTTCGGGGTCTGGCGCAGAGCAGCTCTGCAGTTTGGGAGCTACAGAGGGCCTCAGACATGCAGCAGAGCAGAGGGACTCAAACGCTCAGGAGATTCAGATGCACATCTTGGCTTGACACCACACAGAACTCTGGCTAGAAAGCCAATGACACAGCCCCAGTTGTTATGATAAATCCGAATCGAAGGTGTCTGTTTACATTCCGTCTGATAGCTGGACGTGTTCTCTTCAGGGAGGACGGCTGATATTGTATTCTTGCCCTCCGGCTCTCGTTCTCCTTTGAATTGAAGCTCGCTGTCAGGGTCCTCTTGTATGGACCTTGATATGAAGCTCATGTGTGTTGTCCGCTCCTCTCTCCCTCCCCTAGGAACCGTGTGGTCCTGGTGTCAGATGAGAAGTTCAGCTTGAACGAGGACGGCTCGGAGCTGACGATCTTGGATGTCAACAAACTGGACGAGGGAGATTACACGTGCATCGCCCGGAACAAGGCCGGGGAGAAGGAGGGAGAGGTCAGCCTGAATGTGTTTGGTAAGATGCCTGGAAACCTAGAAAACACCTCCACTGCCATTTTAGGACATTTGAAGACGTCTTTGTGTCTAAACAGTTTATTTTTTTCATTGACTTTTGATTGCAAATAGCCAAGCGCACAAAACAAAGCAGACATTCACCCAGCTGTACTGTGGCTTGTTCCCAGTGCCGCCCAAGATTACCTACTTCAACAACCAGTCTGCGTCGGAGCTGGACGAGCAGATCACGCTGACCTGCGAGGTGTCAGGTGACCCCATCCCCACTGTGTCCTGGAGCTCACGCAACCGCGTGCTGAAGGAGGGCGAGCAGGTACTGTCCTCCACACCTGGGGGGGTGGAGCCAAGCTGGGTACTGTCCTCCACACACCTGGGGGGTGGAGCCAAGCTGGGTACTGTCCTCCACACACCTGGGGGGTGGAGCCAAGCTGGGTACTGTCCTCCACACCTGGGGGGTGGAGCCAAGCTGGGTACTGTCCTCCACACCTGGGGGGTGGAGCCAAGCTGGCTACTGTCCTCCACACCTGGGGGGTGGAGCCAAGCTGGGTACTGTCCTCCACACCTGGGGGGTGGAGCCAAGCTGGGTACTGTCCTCCACACCTGGGGGGTGGAGCCAAGCTGGGTACTGTCCTCCATACCTGGGGGGTGGAGCCAAGCTGGGTACTGTCCTCCACACCTGGGGGGGTGGAGCCAAGCTGGGTACTGTCCTCCACACCTGGGGGGTGGAGCCAAGCTGGGTACTGTCCTCCACACCTGGGGGGTGGAGCCAAGCTGGGTACTGTCCTCCACACCTGGGGGGGTGGAGCCAAGCTGGGTACTGTCCTCCATACCTGGGGGGTGGAGCCAAGCTGGGTACTGTCCTCCACACCTGGGGGGTGGAGCCAAGCTGGGTACTGTCCTCCACACCTGGGGGGTGGAGCCAAGCTGGGTACTGTCCTCCACACCTGGGGGGGTGGAGCCAAGCTGGCTACTGTCCTCCACACCTGGGGGGTGGAGCCAAGCTGGGTACTGTCCTCCACACCTGGGGGGTGGAGCCAAGCTGGGTACTGTCCTCCACACCTGGGGGGTGGAGCCAAGCTGGGTACTGTCCTCCACACCTGGGGGGTGGAGCCAAGCTGGGTACTGTCCTCCGATTATGATAATGGTATGAATCAATTAACAAGATGTCTGTTCTCGTGTGGGTAAAGGCACTGACTTTCATCGTATATCTGGTCACCTTCTCAGTCACCTCTGACCCTTGAAGCAGTGATGGGGCTTCATCTCTTGGGTTCTGCACGACACCCAGTGAACCAGTGCTGACATGCAGCCTACAGTAGTGTGTGTTCTGGGTGTAGAATAGGCTTCACGTTGGAAAGGTCAAACAATGGAGGTTAATTCATCAGGATGTGCCTCGGCCATTGTTCTGTGTTTGACTCTGTAAAACAGTGAAAGGAAGAGGAGCCTCTGCCCGGTCTCTTCTCCCTGCGTGGGATTATTCACGGTGACTCGTCCACACCTTCACCAGTGTCACCTCGCTCGCCTGCACGCTCGGTACACATTTACATTTAGCAGACGCTCTTATCCAGAGCGACTTACAGTAAGTACAGGGACATTCTCCACGAGGCAAGTAGGGTGAAGTGCCTTGCCCAAGGACACAACGTCATCGACACGGCCGGGAATCGAACCAACAACCTTCTGATTAATAGCCCGACTCCCTAACCGCTCAGCCATCTGCTGTTATTGGGGAACGATAACAATAGGGAGAGGAACAGGGAGGGAGGGAGAGGGATAGAGACAGAAAGAGAGAGATGGTGAGAGACACAAACAGAGAGATGGTGAGAGACAGAGAGAGAGAGAGAGAGAGAGAGAGAGAGAGAGAGAGAGAGAGAGAGAGAGAGAGAGAGAGAGAGAGAGAGAGAGAGAGAGAGAGAGAGAGAGAGAGAGAGAGAGAGAGAGAGAGAGAGGGAGAGAGGGAGGGAGGGAGGGAGGCAGGGAGAGGGAGAGGGAGAGGGAGAGGGAGAGGGAGAGGGAGAGGGAGAGGGAGAGGGAGAGGGAGAGGGAGAGCTTGGTGCTGCAGTGACGTCAGACGACAGCATTTGCATTGCACCTCTAAGGGGAGATGCAATCACTCCTTACCTTCTCAGCAGGCTCGTGCATCAACATCGGCTTTTCTGAAACGATCTACTCACTCATGAATACCTGAGGTACTTCCACCAGGCGATCAAAGCTTTAAGCTTTTCTAGCTCGGCAGATCTGTATGAATGCCCCTCCCTTCTCTCTTCCCCTCCCTCCCTCCCTCTCTCTCCAGGTTATCGTATAATACAAGATGTCAAATGTAAAAGGTGCAATTACTGTACAGGCTTTTCAGTCAGATAAAGAAGGCAATTTCAGATGTATTGTTGGAGGGTTATTGCTATCCACTAGCTGTGGTATTGTCACACTACAAAACCACCCCGACGGTGGCATGCACCATGTCAGAAACATCTGGTGGATAAGCCGATCTGGGAGGGTAATTGCCTGCTCTGGTGTGAGTGTGGCGAACTGTATTTTATTTCTTGGTAATTACCTTTCCAATTGGAACAGGGAAGTCGATGAGCATGTATTGTTGAAAATGAATAATAATGTTTAAAAGGCACTCCACTTGTGTGTATTCAAGTTTGTTTTCTTAGCATGGAAACATGTATTATTATGCAAATTGTGAATACATACGTTGGGCCTTTTCATATTTCTTAGAGTTACAAAACACCACATTTGTAGTATTTGTGACTGTAAAACAAGGAATTGCATTTCCTTACATAGGAAAGTGCATCACTTGGCATTGAAAAGAGAATATTTGATTTAGTCTCAAATTCACACAAACCAGATGACTTAAGTGTTAGTCTTTTTATGTGAACATTCCAAATTCCAGCAGCAATATCTTTTTTCATTTGAGCGACCGTGAGTACTGGACACTTTCTCTGGGGAACCAGAGCCCTGAATATACCTTAACACATTTAGTCACCCTCCAGAGGGAGAGCTGTACATCTGGGTCGCTGGCCTACTTTAGTTTAAATGCACAATCCAGCAGAAAGTAGACAAACTCAAAAACCGTGTCATCAAGGGCCTGCGAACAACTGGAATATCTGCCCTTTCTGGGATCAGGAGAGAGGGGGGGGGCCAGGTGTGATCAGGAGAGAGGGGGGGGGGCAGGTGTGATCAGGAGAGAGGGGGGGGGCAGGTGTGATCAGGAGAGGGGGGGGTGAGGTGTGATCAGGAGAGAGGGGGGGGGCAGGTGTGATCAGGAGAGGGGGGGGGGGCAGGTGGGATCAGGAGAGAGGGGGGGGGGCAGGTGTGATCAGGAGAGGGGGGGGGGGGGCAGGTGGGATGGAACACAATTTCCAGAGCTTAGGGATTGTTCCCTATTGTTGAAAATGGCCAGGTGACATGGACTGATACTGGGTGTGGTTTTGGATGTCTGTGTGCTTGTCTCCATGGGATCAGGGTACAAAGGAAAGGAAGGTGTTGTGATTTAAGAGGTCAGGTGGGCTGCCTGTCGAAAACCTACAACGTCAGTCTAAAACTCGTAAAACTATCTCCTTAAACATTTGATTGTTGAGCTAAAATTGGGGATATGAAGACTCACTGATGCCATCTTCTGTTCTGTCGCTTCTGTTCTCTGTCATCTTGCTGATCTTTTTGGTGTCAAAGGCAGTTGAATTCAACGCGTGGTGCGCTTCAGGTCCTGTTGTTCTTCTGATCAAAGCTATCACGGATTCTGATCGTTTTTTGTCATCCTCGTCATCTATTGTTGAAGTAGTTTCTTCATCTCACTTGTCTTACATTCAGGCCCCTGAGTTATCAGAGTTGTGGATCTGATCTATTAGTCCGTACGCACTCACATGCCAATTAATCATAACACGCAATGACAGAAGTCATTTTTTGACCCAAGAATGAAACTCTTGATTCCCATTGTTGCTGAGCCTTTGGATGCCATTGTCCTGCCCAGAATACGATGGATTTCAGTGTTGCACAAAAACCACCTGACAAAAAAAAGGGTTTTGATTATGACTCGATTGTAGGTTCTGTTGAGCTATGAGAAATCACTTAAGAAAAGTTCTAATAGATTTTTTTATCATGCAGAACTGCAACCATAGCTGGTACGAACTGGCTCAACACTTAATTAAGATGGAATATGTACTGATAATCAAATGACTAACCTAACAACTCTCTCTCTCTCTGTATACGGCTTCATATTTTATAAATTAATGGTTAATAATTGAGAAGGTCCTATGAAGCTGTGGAAGGTGATAGTTTAGCTCTTGACAGCCTGTCAGACTGCTCGCCCTATGGTGGAAACTACCCTTAACCTCAGCAGAAGACCCAGAAGAGATGATCTGACAGTTCATCTTTATTCATTTCCGATGGCGATTTGCCTGCATAATACAAGCATATAACATAAAACAGTCAATCACATACAACAGAAACAAATACATAAAACACATCTAAAGTTCATCAATTTCTTCCTATTAAACATTTTCCTAAAATCTGAGGGGATAAATTAAGATCTAAATTGGTTTGTTTTATTAATAGGAGTACTGAAACGAATACCAGAGACTTTTCTTAGCATAACAAGTCATCCCAATGTTCACAACAATCCTGACATGTCCACAGACATCTCACCGTTCAAAACTAGGTGAAGACGAGCACAAAATCTGAAAATACCAGTGAGTTCTAACTGCTGGCATTGACTCTGGTACATTCTGTCCTTGGAAGACATTCTATAGCTCAAGGGTGGTCTACAATGTTAAGTGTGAAATATGAAATCGATAATTCCACTTCAAGTTCGAAATAATCATTCATCGTTTTCAGAGACAAGGTTTCCCAGAAAGATGTTTGTTTCCCAGAATCAAGCAGTAGAACATGGCATTTTGTGTTGACATTTTAACCGTCTCTTCTCTTTTTAAACACCCCATGCATGTTTTGTTTAGATGTTTACAAGTGTCTCCATCAGTCTGGTGTGCTCCAGCTAAACTCCGAAACAGGAACAGCCCAGTCTAACCTGTGTGAATGAGCGTCCAGGTCCAGCGTGATTTCCACCTCCCTCCTTGTGTTAAGATTTTTTTTCCCCATTTTTGTGCTTTTGTTTTCTGTGTTCATCCCCTCTAGGCTTCTTGGACTCGTCCAGACACGTACGAGGTATGGCTGCTGAACAGCATAGCCAGGCGCCTAGCTGCAGAACTTAGCACATAACCCAGTCACATGTTAGACGAACCTGGTCCACCGCAAAACAACCGTGTTGGCTCTGCTCTCTTCCAGACAAATTTGATCAGATTCTCGCCACAGATATGATTTATATGATTTAGTGATTTACTGCCAAGCAGTACCCGAGAATGTGAAGTGAGTAGTTTTTCATAGAAGGATCACTCACTTATTTGTCAAAGTTGCTCTTGTTTATTGAACTTTATTGATCTTTTCCAGAACTTGAGGAGAGCAGGAGATCAGTTTAATCTTTCACCCACGTTTTGCAGAATTCCGGTTTCCCCTTTGTGGTGTGACTGTCTGATTTGCTGATGCCTCAGAGCAGCTCTGAGTGACTTCAGAGTAAAGACACAGAACCAGAGCCAACATGTTCTGCCCTGGACCAAGACACCACAATGTAGTTATGCCTAACACTAACCAACACCTACACCATGTTGGAACCCTTCAGTTAGAACTTCACTTCCTGTAGTACATTACACACTGGAGAAAGTGCTGGAGAGAAAATTCTACCAAGATACCAGATCTCTTTTCATGTGCGACTCCATTCCAGTTTAATAGTTACACTTCTAATCCATGTCACAAACAATACAATTGAGAAAGCTGCTATATTTTAAATAAGGCCACAATGAAGGAAATCACAAAACCTTATTACATGTTGATAATCAAACATAGTGGTAATCCTGAGTGTTTGTAGGTAACTAGTGATAGTGGACTCTCCCTAGTCTTGCACTGTAAGACCCTGCTGGCTAGTTCCCTATGGAATCAGTGCCCCAACCTGTAGCCAAATGCACGTAGTTTACACTCTACACCATCTGATTTTCCTGGTTGAATCTTTCTACCTTTTCCAAAATTTGACGACAAATCCACATCGACAGCGATTCGGAAGTTTAGGGCATTGATGTGTTGAAGTGTCAGCATCCGTTTTGAGGCTGTAGAGTATAGCAGAGTAAAGTACTCATCATTGAGGCCAAACGTAAGAGAGACTGGAGGAAGAGCAGTACTGTTGTTGTTGACAGAGACGGCAGGATGTGTTACGGTGTTACGGTGGCGCCCGGTTTAGCTGCCTCTCCTCTTTTTCCTCCTCTCCACGGGAACGAGAGAAATGACAAAAGAGAGAGAGAGACGGAGAGAGAGGAAGAGAGAGACACACACACACACATCTTTAATGGTATACAAGAGGTTTGTTACTGATTTGTAATCAAGTTGTGTAAGTTGCATATCCACAACAAAATATATAATGTGAGGAACTATTATATTTAATATGAAGTCATCTGGCTTAATGACTAATGAATCTATTTAATTGAGTCATGGAAGGGATCAGACCTCACTGGGCCTGTGAGGGAAGCTCAGTCTAGATGTTTTCATGTTTACTGTAAAATCAGTGTTATTAATTAGGTAGCAAATTGGGCAATTAAAAATGCCTTTGGAGATGTGAAACATGGTTGTCTTTGATATAACCATTGGAAACAGATTATTTCATTAAAAAAACTTAAAATACACAATTTAATTTTTATGGAATGGAATCAGAACCGGTTCCCAAGCTACACAAGACCAGTCTGATATTTAGGGTTTGATTCCAACTGCAATGATGGTAACACGATAAATACTTTCAGTTAATCTTGGATGCAAGTCGTTGCTTTCCCCAGACACAAGACAAACGTTCACCTTACAGGGAGTTTATCCTCTCCCAAACTCACTAAGCACAAGAGCAGTCTCCACAAGGCAGCAGCAGCTGGAAACAAGGACAACAAACAGATGATCTCAACGTTCGAGTTATTTACGTTAACTCGAAGAGCCAAAGAGTCTGACAGGATGAGAGACTCACAGAACGGAGAACACCAAGTCCTTTCTGTGTGAACAAAACAACACAATGGCATTGTTCCCCCTCACACAACAACCAAGGACACACAGCGTCCTACAAAAGACGTCTTTTAAACGCTTTCATCTTTACTTCCTTTCAGAGTCTGGATAAGAACGTGATGGTTCGCAGCCATGCGCGTGTGTCGTCTCTCACGCTGAAGTACGTCCAGTTCACGGACGCCGGACAGTACTTCTGCACCGCACGCAACCCCATCGGTCAGGACACCCAGAGCATCTACCTGGAAGTGCGATGTGAGTAACCGACCAGCTACACGCACCTCCCTAGAAACAGCTTTCCTTCGCTGTCACCTGGTTCGTAATCGTGTGGTCGTGGGGTCATTTCCAAATGTAGGTAGGATGGATCATTGTTTATATATGACTGAGAATTCTGCCATTAAGTGTGACTTTTTTAATGAACAGGGGGGGGGGGGGGGGGTGGGTGATTTGTCGTTTTCAAAAAGGGATGAACAGGGGGGGGGGGGGTCTTGAGCCTGTGACCTCTTGACGTGCTGTACCACTGAGCTACTCCCAACCAAAGTATTATTACAGATATTCCTTTCCTGCGGTATCAGTGTTTCAGCAGTTGCTTACCAAACACCGAACTCCATTACAACTGCTTTGTAGGCCTGCCAAAGACTTAATTGCATTTTATGCCCGACAATCAGAAATATGGGCTAGTAAGTTTCATCTCTCGACAAATTCCAGAGGCACATTTAGGGTCTTTTGTTTCGTCAGATTAGTCGATTCAGTATTCCGACTGCATGAGGAGGCACAGACATGCAACAGCCAAATCAGTTTTAATCTCATTCTGCACTATCAAAAGTTCCCTGAATACGAAGGATGGGAAGGAAACGCCCACTAAATAATGAGCATCTAATTGGATTAATTGCCTGTTCCCCCCAAAACTCGGGCAATCTGCTCCTGAACATGAGATAGCATCACAATACTCAATTGATAGAATTGTTTGGCGTTGCGGTTACAGTCTAGCTATTTGGGTACTCGGGTTGTTGATTCACTGTTGCCGAGTAATTACTGATAAAGAGAGGTGCTTTGTCTTAATCCTAGCATGCCCTTTCTATCTCCATTTTAGATTAACACCAACAAGATCTCTCCTGTTCAGGCGACACACACCGAATCTGAGGACATGACTTTGCTATCCGACATACATATTCTAGAAACACAGACTCACACACGTTACATTAGCGGTTTAGTTATGTGCTTTGTTGACATACTGATAGCAAAGCGTCAATGTCTGGTCCTTTCGGACACAGCTTCTTCAGTCTGCTTCTGTTAGTTTAGAATAAATATGTTATGAAAACAATGATTGTTTCAGCTCTCTTCCTGATAAGAGCGGGTTTATTTTGAGAAATCCATTTGGAGCAGGCAGGCCCCGGTAATTGGACAGCAGGGTGGCCAGGGCTGGGAGGAGAGGTCCGGGAGAGGGAATGAGTTTCAGAAGAGGCAGAAGGACTTATCAGGGCACTGAGGAATGAAGATCTGTGGACTCACCGACATCCATCACTCCCAGCAGCTGGGGATTGCTGTGTTATCGAGAGCCCAGGGTCAACTCCAAGGCCCACAAACATCAGGGACGTGAAAACAGCTCAAAACGCTGCCCTCCTCTGGAGGCCTGCCGGTTGATTTTACTGCAAAGCTGAGACATTATTAAGTAAAAACACTTCTGGGTAAAGATCGATAAATGTTAATGGAAGTTGACGTTTTAATGCAGGGGAGCTGGAGGCAGTAATCTGACTGTTAAAGCACGTCCCTGGAGGTGGGAAAAGCGGGGCGCTGTCTGAACCGTGCAGAGTCCTTCACCTTTGGTTATTTTGAGATTTCAAAACCCAAGGATTAAAAGCAATGACATATTCAGGGTTCTTTTTATTTATTATTTAACAGTAAAAAGCAACAGTTAAATGAAAGATTTGGTTCATGTAACAGTGAGGACTGAAGGGTAGGCCACGGCCTCCTGTCTTATCAAAGACGTGTCACTCCACTGTGGATTCAGAACATTGGAGATCTTGTTTTTGCACGCCAATGATTTTGCAATTACAAATGACAGGAAAAACTGTTTTGCTCAGAAGTTAATGAGACAAACCACAGTAGGATATCAGTCTGCAGTGCACGGTGATTCAGTTATCAAATCAAAGTGATTACACTAACCACTTGATCTATACAATCTCTGTGTCATTAAAGGTTTGGGAAATCATTAACACTGTAAATGTTCGACTTAGCAGACTCTTTCATCCCAAGCGACGTACAATATTATGACCTGAGATCCTGGTTTCCAGCACCGCTAAACACATTCCTTCAAAATGATCCATCCACAAACAAAATCCTCTGTTACGTCCACGTGCCTGAAAAACATTGTTCTGCGATGGCCTGCTGCTTGTTGCATCGGCTGTTTCCACGGCTCGCGTGTTGCCGTGCTGCTCGCGTGTTGACCTTTGACCTGCTCCTCTGTCTCTCCAGATGCTCCAAAGATCCAGGGCTCGGTCACCTGGTACACCTGGGAGAGGAACGCGGTCAACATCACCTGCGAGGTGCTGGCCCACCCCGGGGCGTCTGTCAGCTGGTTCCGAGACAGCCAGCCGCTCCCCAACGTCAACGTCACCAACATCAAGATCTACAACACTCCCGCCATCAGCTACCTGGAGGTACGGGCCGACCACGTTATAACGCCGGGGGCAGTTCTCAGGGAATTATGGAGGAATGATGGCGTATTCGTTTAGCAGATGATGGTGGGGGGATTTGAACCTGTAATTTTTTTTGACCTGCCTGTCTAATGCTCTCCCGCTGAGTTATATACTTTCTCAAATCACATTTCATTTTCTTGGTGAAGCAGTTTTGCTGACAGCTGTACGGATCCCCTCAGATCAGCACCTTTAAAACTCTGCGACATCAAAATGCCTGTTGAGTTTTCATGTGAACATGAAATCACTGACAAGTAGATAATATAGTTTTAGTTGGGGAGAGAATAAGGTTTGCATGTGGTGTTGTGAAACAGCCACTGCAGCTTCTAGAAATCTGGGTGGACTCAGAAACATCTGAGTTGTTTTTTGTTACTCTGAAACTTGCTGTGTTTAAAAGTTGTTGTTTCTTTGACGCTTAAATCTATTTGTAGCTTGAAATTTCCCCTTTCTCTTGTGGAATGGGAATGAATTTGACAGCAGTTCGAATGCCGTTGTGTGCTAATTCAGGTCAAAACATAAAAGATGCCTACAACATTAAAAGCATTTCATATATTTTCCTGAAGATGCATCGAGTGTTAGAATGCATTTGAGGACAGAACATGTTATGTAGCTAAAATGTTCAAAGTATTTTATCCAAAGCCTGAATATAATACTATCTTCAAATTTTCTGAAAGTGATCTATGCCAGGAATAACCGATTAATCATGACACTTTCTTGTGTCAACTCTCTTTTGAGCTGTCAGATAAATGATAACATCATGTGATTTATCATGATGGTTTCTGACGGGAGAGGGAAATGTGTGTAGATATTAATTAGTTATGTCATATTTTGTTGTAAGATAGATGGTTTTGTCTCATTTGGCTGTGATAAGCTACTTCTGGTTGGCTTTACAGTAGGTGCATTGTGTTTTATATTATTATTATTCATTATTATCATTTAGAAGGATTTAGCAATTAGGCCATACCTTAAAATCTGTATCCACATGCTGGCACAAACAAGACACAATTTGATTTGATTCCTAAAACGTATACAACCCCCTCCAAAACATGGTGACAGTACGAATGAACATGTGATGTATAGTAGTGCCTGGATGTTCATCTGTCAGTATTTTGAGATCCTTCCAGACCCGCTGTGTTCCCATCTGTGTTCCTGTTGCTTTGAGTAGACCCTCTCAGCTACAGCCTGAGAGCCTGAGAGGAACCGGGGATGAGAACCGGCTGCCCTGCATCCCCTGAACCCCCAGTGCACCCTGGGACACAAAGAGGTCTGCTAGATCTGTTGGCACCCGCTCCCTAGTTGTCCAGCCAGGCTAATGGTGCCAGTAACCCTGCCTGTCCATTATCCACCAGGACAAGGACATGCAGAGATTCACAAATGACAAGCTGGTTCCTGCCATGAGGATGAGAATCCTTTGTAACAACCCAGTGGGAAACGACCAAAAGTGACTGGAACATTCTAGGTCGCAGTGGGATGATGTTCATGCCTGTGTGTGTGTGTGTCTGTGTGTGTGTGTGTGTGTAACAGGTCACCCCAGATTCTCAGAATGACTTTGGGAGCTACAACTGCACCGCCAGAAATGACGTCGGCATGGAGTCCAAGGAGTTTCTTCTCATAGAAGCAGGTTGGTCACCAGACCACTTCCTGTCACATGTTTACACCAGTCGCATGTTTACACCAGTCACATGTTTACACCAGTCACATGTTTACACCAGTCACATGTTTAGAGCCAAACTGGAGACCAAGGGTAGGAAATTCTGGACATAAAATTGAATTATAATGTTGGCACCTAAAAGGTTTTGCTGACCTGTTGTATTTGGAAAGGCGCTGCGCCATGAATTCTATCCAAAGCTGAAGCTGTGAAACCACACTTGAAACGTTTGCTCCATAACTACACATCTGGAGGGCAACTTAGCATTCTGCATCCAGGTCTCTATGCACTCATTAAGGTGAAGTGCATTTGTGATAAAAACATAATTAGAGTAATTTCCAGCATTTCCAGGGAGCGAGCAGTCATTTAACCCTTGTGTTATCTTCGGGTCATTCTGACCCATCAGTCATTGTGACCCACCGTCGTATTGCGACAAATTTACCTCATACAAAAACAAAGTGAAGCATTTTCTTTTAACTGTCAGGCTGTCTCAGACCCCCCACATTGGAATGGTTAAAAGAAAATTATTTTTATTTGTTTTTGTATTGGGTAAAATTGGGTAAACACAACAATGGTTCGTTATGAACCTTTGGGTCATGTGACCCAAAGGCAGCACGAGGGTTAAGGAGCTATTTCAGTAGGTGGAAAATCAGGCTAAACGTTGAAATGTAATCGTCATGGCCAAACTTATTTCCCCGACATCAACAGAATGGAGTCTTGGTTATAAACACAGGCTTGGTTATAAACACAGGCTTGGTTATAAACACAGGCTTGGTTATAAACACAGGCTTGGTTATAAACACAGGCTTGGTTATAAACACAGGCTTGGTTATAAACACAGGCTTGGTTATAAACACAGGCTTGGTTATAAACACAGGCTTGGTTATAAACACAGGCTTGGTTATAAACACAGGCTTGGTTATAAACACAGGCTTGGTTTGGCGCAACTCTCCTGCTAGTAAATGTGACTATTTTTTGGTTGCCAAAAGTAGAATCAGACACAGCCTGGTTGTCTTGTAGACGTGTTGCCAATAAACCTCAGTAGTCACACCATGTGGCCCTACACATCCTTTCTTCACAAGAGTTTAGTGGGTGCCAACGCAATTTGGAGGGCGTTGTTGACTTACTGTTCGGACATGGTGTTTCTACTGCCAAAACCTCCAGAGACCTTTGATTGGATTGGGCTAGTAAACCTGCCGTGTGATTGGCTGTAGCTCTCATGTCCATCCATTGCCATTGGCCGTGCCCCAAATATTAGTCTTGGTCCAAGTTCCTGACTGACCTGTTGTGATGGCAGGTTGATAAGCAATCGGGACGTGTGTGTGTGTCTCTATCTGTGTGTGTGTGTGTGTGTCTCTCTCTCTGTGTGTGTGTGTCTCTCTCTCTCTGTGTGTGTGTGTGTCTTTCTCTCTGTGTGTGTGTGTGTCTTTCTCTCTCTCTCTGTGTGTGTGTGTGTGTCTTTCTCTCTCTGTGTGTGTGTGTGTGTGTCTTTCTCTCTCTCTGAGTGTGTCTTTCTCTCTCTCTGTGTGTGTCTCTCTTTCTCTGTGTGTGTGTGTGTCTCTGTGTGTGTGTGTGTGTGTGTGTGTGTGTGTGTGTAGATGTGCCCTCTGCGCCGGGTATCAGCCGTGTGGAGCCCTTCTCCAGCACCGCCCTGGTGACCTTCGAGGAGCCGGAGTCTGACGGGGGTGTGCCGGTGATCCGGTACCGGGCAGAGTGGCGTGCCGGCGGCCAGGACTGGACCAGCAAGGAGTACGAGGCTGAGGACGGTGAGATAAACACATGACCCTCACCACGACCAGCACCACGACCAGCACCACGACCAGCACCACGACCAGCACCACGACCAGCACCACGACCAGCACCATGACCAGGTCTCTGGCTCTTGTGAATCTGTCTGACTGACCTCTTCCTCCGGTCAGGCATAGACGTCCTCACCATGGTGGGGCTGAAGCCAGAGACGTCCTACGAGGTCAAGATGTCCGCCATCAACGGCAAGGGGGAGGGCGAGAGCAGCGCGACCATGAGCTTCAAGACCGAGCCCGTCCGTAAGTCCCCCGCTAGCGTTAGCGCTCACCTCACCCTAACCCTAACCCCCCGCTCGTCCCTGCAGCCCAGCGCCCCACACCAGCCCAGCACCCCCACACCAGCCCAGCGCTTCACACCAGCCCAGCACCCCCACACCAGCCCAGCGCCCCACACTTGCCCAGCGCCCCCACACCAGCCCAGCGCCCCCACACCAGCCCAGCACCCCCACACCAGCCCAGCGCCCCACACCAGCCCAGCACCCCCACACCAGCCCAGCGCCCCCACACCAGCCCAGCGCCCCACACCAGCCCAGCGCCCCCACACCAGCCCAGCGCCCCACACCAGCCCAGCGCCCCACACCAGCCCAGCACCCCCACACCAGCCCTGCGCCCCACACTTGCCCAGCGCCCCCACACCAGCCCAGCGCCCCACACCAGCCCAGCGCCCCACACCAGCCCAGCACCCCCACACCAGCCCAGCGCCCCACACTTGCCCAGCGCCCCCACACCAGCCCAGCGCCCCCACACCAGCCCAGCGCCCCACACCTGCCCAGCGCCCCACACCAGCCCAGCGCCCCACACCAGCCCAGCGCCCCACACCAGCCCAGCGTCCCCACACCTGCCCAGCGCCCCACACCAGCCCAGCGCCCCCACACCTGCCCAGCGCCCCACACCTGCCCAGCGCCCCACACCAGCCCCTCCACCTCACCCCCCCATCAGGCTGGATGCATCCCTCTGACCCTCCCTGGAGGAGGATCTACTCTAGGAATGCATCTTCTCTCCCCCGCCCCTCCTCCCTCCTCTGCCCTGCCCACCTCCACCCACCTGCCTGTCTTGTGCAGCGAGGGGTGAGGAAGGGGGAGAGGTGTCTAAGCTTCCACTCATTTGTTCCGTAACGTCTGCAGAAGGGTCTGATCCTCCCTCTCCTCTGTGTGTGTGTGCTCCGATACAGCCTGATCAGCGTGCTTCTCTCCTGGCTGGTTCCAGGCTGCAGAGAACCCCACCCCCACGCAGCCTCCTAGACTGTTGTGTCAGCATTTGTTCCCCGCAAAAAAAAGCATCCTTAGTCTGTGTGTAAAGTTTGGCTTCCATCATGGGAACTTGGTTTCTGGGCTCAGTTTGTGGTAATCTGAGGACAACTACTCTCATGAAGGTCATTTGATGGTCCCTTTGTAAATGCATAACTAATCGGTGGATTACATAATGTAGGTATCTTGCCAGAATGCCTCTCTCATTCTACTTAGATCAAACTATTGAACAAGAACTTGTTCTTGTTGAGAGTCTCTGAGTTTGTAAACACCTTGACAACTCAGAGCTGCTTGTTGATCTTCTGAAGCTGTGGGTTGGTTATGTATCCTGGACTAACACCAGGCTTATCTAAGATGATGTTCAAGTCAAACATTTCGTCCAATTGATACATAAAATCACATTATTTCATGAGACCATACTTAACATTTAGTCATATTGGTATAAAATGTTCATGTAACATTATACTGTACATAAGTACTGTACGCAAGTCTAAATAGTTTCCTTCTCTGAAGATAACGTTGTATGTTAAAGTGCACTGACATATATTAAATCATAGAGCCTGTGTTAAACCCAAGAGTTATAAAAATGAATCCTGTGGGAATGTTGTTAGCGTTGAGTGGCACAGATGGAGAGTCAGAGTATAGAGTTAGAGATTTACCTCCTAAACATTTTAGACTGGCTGCTCTTCTTGGATATTTTTTGGGGAAAGCCTTAATGAATGAATACAGTCGCTTTACCTGTTTAATCAAAGTGTTAATCACGACGCTGACTGTGCTGGTCGACTTAAACACAGGTGTGGAAGATCTGGAGTTTGCTAGCAGTCGGTTCTCTCTCAGAGAGTCTTTCCCTGTCTCTCGCTCTCTCTCTTTCTCTCTCGTTTTCTCTCTGTCTCTTTCACCATCACTCTCTCTCTCTCTCTCTCTCTCTTTGTCTGTTTCTCTCTTTTTCCATCTCTGTCTCTCCCTCTCCTCTCCCTCTCCCTCTCCCTCTCCGCTCCCTCTCCTCTCCTCTCCTCTCCTCTCCTCTCCTCTCCTCTCCCTCTCCCTCTCCCTCTCCCTCTCCCTCTCCCTCTCCCTCTCCCTCTCCTCTCCTCTCCTCTCCCTCTCCTCTCCTCTCCTCTCCTCTCCCTCTCTCTCTCCCTCTCTCTCTGTCCTAGTTTGCTTAATGGTTCGTTCCCCATCTGGTCGTGTAGAGGGAAGGCAGCGTCGCTGTCGTTCGGCGATGGCTGAGTCAGCTGTGTGCGTTCTGAATCAATCTTCGTTTGATTCTTAGCTGTTTCCTGTCACGCTCCCATCTGCTTCCTGTTACCCCGCGTGCTTCTGTAGAAACTTCAATCCCTCCTTCTGTTTTCACGCTCTGCTAAGGGGGCTTTGTCCTGTTACCTCACGATTTTGGAGAAAAACATTTTTCACAAATTTCAAAAAAGAAAAGAAAAAATAAACATGTAAAAGCAAATGTACAAGGCTTTTCACAAGGCTAAGATTTCATAAACATACCATCAGTGTTATAATTTATTTCTTATTTTTATCTATTTCATAAAAGCTTATAACCAGTCAGGACAGAGTCTCCCCCGTATCATTATGTGTAATTCTGTTGTCATGGTTTCTGTTTCTTCTGATCGGTTCTGCTTCATCTGTTTTTGTTCCATCGGATTCCTCAGGCTATACTTTCACAAGTAAGTTTCTCACCTCCTGTTTTCTGTTACTTTTCTCATCACTTCATCCATATTTCTCACACATTTTCTACTGACAATTCTGTTGCTAGCGCATGTTGAAATTCAGCATATTTTTCCATATATGGTTTTACACATTCTTTCCCATTGTTTTAAGACAATTCTGTTGCTAGCGCATGTTGAAATTCAGCATATTTTTCCATATATGGTTTTACACATTCTTTCCCATTGTTTTAACGCGAGACATGTCTGTTTACCTGTGGCCTCGGAATACAAGGTGCTCTTTGACAGGCTAGCGACCCTCCAGACCTCACGCTGTGCATTTGTTCTTGTAAACTTTTCCAGACGGCATACCGTTTCAGTACGCTAACATGGAGACAGGTTGGTGTAGCTGTGTGGTAGCTGATATCGACAGGCTGTAAGCTTGTTCTGAGTGCCCATCTAGCATCCCCTTAGTCCCTGACTCCAAGCCCCTCGCTCTGTCCCTGTGTTTCTGTAAACCCTCCCTCATCACGACTCTCCCTGACACATGAAGAGTGAGTGTGAGAGACGATTGGTTCCCAAACAGAAACTTTCCTTTTCTAGTCTCCCAGAGCCCCAGCAGTAGTAGTAGTGAAGGAGCATTGACAACATGTATCACCAGACTTCCTATCACCACAAAAACTTAACAGAGAACGTAGCTGCCACAAAGTCAGGTGGGGAGGGAGGGGGGAGGGGGGAAGGGGGGAGGGGGAGGGGGGAGGGGGAGGGGGAGGGGGAGGGGGAGGGGGAGGGGGGAGGGGGGAGGGGGGAGGGGGAGGGGGGGAGGGGGAGGGGGAGGGGGAGGGGGAGGGGGGGGGAGGGGGAGGGGGGAAGGGGGAGGGGGGAAGGGGGAGGGGGGAGGGGGGAGGGGGGAAGGGGGAAGGGGGAAGGGGGAGGGGGAGGGGGGAAGGGGGAGGACTATGCAGAGGTGACTCATCTGTAACGTTTGGCTGTTAAGCGGCTCAGAAAACATTCTGGGTTCAGCTCAGCTGCTGGGCCGCGGCGCTGCGGGGCGGGGCTACCTTGCAGTGTTATTTTTGTACTTCTCAGGGCTGAGATGGAAGCGCCAGAGAAGCGTGACAGACACGGCGTCTGGTGATGTTACAGACGCCTCCAAGCCACTATGTTGGCCGCAGATGGATGGCTTCATCAGTGGTGGGGCGGGTGGGGGGTGATTGCTTGGATAATGGCCCGGACACTCACAAAACTCACTTAACATCCATCCAGGCTTTGCAAGCCACTAGTTCTGGCCTGCTGTCTGGAGCTACAGAGAAATAAGGTTCAGGGGACATCAGAAAAGAAAAGTGTTGAATGGTAGAAGTGGATAATGAATGGCAAAGCCGATATGGAATAACATTTATGCAATATGCGATTATATAACTGTTCTTACATTTCGGTGTATGACATTTTGGTATTTGGTTTGTGTGTTGGTTATGACAACCTGTGGTTCTTGGTTTCATGGCCTTCACAGACATCTAAGATGAGTTTCTAGACTTATTACTCTCTCTCTCGCTCTCTCTCTCTCTCTCGCTCTCTCTGTCTTTCTAAATACTTAGGAATAATGAAAAGTCTAAGAAGATTTTCCCTGGGTCTATTTTTATGAATTCTTAACATCAACTGCAGGATCTGCGTGAACTGTGTGAATTGTAAAATCTGTCGACTGCTCGATGCAGCCACAAACCCACTCGAGATACACAGATTATAACTCACTCATGAAACACCATTGTTAGTTTGTGATTGTTTTTCTGTTTCTGCAGTCACGTGAGCTTACTCCGACTCATGCAGTGTGATGTTTTACCGCAGTCACTGGATTACAATTGGTTTTCCGCTAATGTTGGAAAAGCCTGTACAGTGACCACTAGACTGGATTATTGCTTTCTGTAACATCGCTACAAATGTTCCACGGTGCTCTATGTGTCTTCACCAGGGTTAAACTAGTCTGGTGGGGTGAGTCAAAAGGACTTCTCTCTTCCCATTCATAAAGTATTGCTTGTTGCTAATGAACAACAGGCAAACGTTGGGAACAAATCTGATCAGTGCACCGGAGTCTACATCTGTCCAACCACATCACACACATTAACTACATCTCAAGTTGTCTGTTGCACCACAAACTATTTCCTCCACCGACGCGGGGAGCTCTGCCCAGACCTCACTGTGTTCTCACCATCTTGCAGTTTCTTCAGTGACTCCAACGCTCCTTGTTCCAACCAGTGCACCCCTTAGTGAGTATGCCACAGGTCTGGCAGTGTGGAGTGTCTGTCAACAACCAAACCGCCTCTCTGTTTAGTCTCTATCTTAGAGCCACGGTGCCTCACACGCATGGCCTGTAGCGATGACAAGTAGTGAGGAGGGTGGGGGAGAGATGATTTGCTGATGTAGTTGGGAATGGGTTGGAGCAATGAGATGAGTTTATCCTTGGCTCTTCTCAATGCTCCTCTCCCCAGTAGAACACCTCTGCACTAACCACAGTCTAGGGTTAACCTTGTGTCATCTTGACCCATTAGTCCTGGGCGATATGAATTCAGTTAACACCACAGTGCATGTACCGGATGAATTAATTCAAACGGCTATTTGGACTATCCCTTTTTGCGGTGTGCTTGATTTGGAGTTCATTTGTATTGATGATAATAATACAGAAAAAACAAATAATCTAAATATTTTTGTTGCTTGTGACTTGTGTGTTGAATTGCAGCATGCAGCAACGTGAAATTCTTTGGTTGTTATGATTTTACGGTTCAAAAGAAGAGTTACAATTGTGCCAGGAACCTGCCCCAGAACCTGCTGTTTCTCTGCCCTCTCCCTTCCACATGAGCTGGATACACTGCCTCTAGATTTTTACCTTCCCTAACATACCGGCTGTACGTGCGTGATAAAAACATCTAAAGTAAGCCAGCAGCTCACTACACTATATGAGAAAAGTTAAGAAAAGAAAGAAAAGTATAAGAAAGAAAAGTATAAGAACAACTTTCCTCTTTAACCTCTTGGTGACCTCAAGAATGGCAGTTGGGGAGGACGGTTGAGGATGATTGTTATGTAACCATGACAGCATACATGATGAGATTAGACTTGTGCTCAGAGCAGGGAACAGTGCTGCACACAGTGCTGCACACAGTGCTGGGAGGACACCTGTGAGGTCTTGGAAGAAGAGGGGATAAGTGATTTTTAAAACTAGACAGACCTCTGCTGTGAGCTCAAGACGGCTTCTTTTAGGGATTCCTACCGTGATATCGCTAGAAACAAAATCGAAGAGAGGCGGAATAGAAAACAGACAGCTGGAGGTTCATATTGGCAAATTCTCACCCTTATGAATACCAAAAAGCAGGAAATGTTAATCTTTCCTTACCTAAGCCCTTTGTGACTTAAGACAAAGAGAAAAGTTAGGACTGAGGTAGATAACGGAGTTGCACCGGTCAGCAATTTTTTACTAGAAAACAAAAACTTGTGTTTTCCCTGAACCGCTTTGAGATTGTTTGTTGATAAACTATCTGATGATTCAGCTAATTTTTAATTTTATCTACAAAGGCGTCATCTGGGTTTTTGATGTACAGAGTAACTGTAGTACATGATAAACACGTGAATCACTGTAGTACATGATCAACACGTGAGTGCTCATGAAACTGATTGTGAGGGCATGGATTACAGATCATGAGGTTGCAGGTTCAAATCCCCCCGTACATTACTCTGGATAAAACCGTCTGCTAAATGAACACTATTATTATTATTAAGTAGTCCAGTTTTATGTGCTGTATAACTTGTTCCAAACCCCCCCCCCCAAGAAACGTAACTATTGTAACAGCCACAGAGACAATCTAAACTAACGTAATCATAGAACAGCTATACTGTTCACTAGATTAGCGACTAACTTTGTTTAACAACCTTTAGAAGGGACTGGAATGTTACAGAGCATACAGTATTATCAGCCGATAACAGATCCTCGTGGTTAAACGCTTACAGCTTTTACACTTGCTCAATCATGAGATTTCCCCTCACTATGGCGATGTGGTAACAATGGTGCATAATGAAACGAGTTTAGCACAAGGTTCATGGAGTAAGTATTTTGGTTGGTGCATGCCTAATGGTTCGAAATAACGATTCCTAACAAAGTTTGGAGTTCTAATTTATCTTGAGAAGCATTATTCCCTGTAGAACTGATGTATTGTGTGTGTGTGTGTGTGGCTGTGTGTGTGTGTGTGTGTAGGTAGGTCATCTTTCATCTGTCATGTTTTTAGATTTGTGCTGCCCTGTTCTCTAATTCTTTCAGCTCTCAGAGTCATAACACTGTCAGCCGTGGCTCTCCTACCCCTCCCTGTGTCCCTGTTTTGTTGTACAGCGTCATGTACCACGTGTAGATCAGCATGATGTGCTTTGGCTATCAGTATTTTAAACACTGCAGGCTTTCCTCTGTTTTAAGATCATGTACATTGCTTGGTTGGTTTGGTGACAAAAAATTAGGCTCTTTGGGTTGCCTAAAAGGTCACATTTGCCATATTTTTACGTTTTTCATCACAGAAATTGATTCAAAGGCACATGAATGTCAGTCAGAGGAAATACTGTTTCATTGATGTTGATGCATGAGGCAGTTTTGGGCAGAACCATTTTTGTTTGAATTGGAAGTTTTATTCTGTATTAATTCTCCCATAAGGTGTTCCCTTACATACCCAACTTCTGTTTGTCTTTTATAAAAACATCTTTATGTAACAGAACTCATGCTGGACGTCCAAAATGCTTCATGTATCTAAATGCTATACATGTTTCTGTGTTTTGATGTGCAAAAACGTTCTGTTTTAAATTTATACATTTATTTTTGTTGTTTGTTTTGTATCGTTTTGTCTTTTAACTTTCTTGTTGTTTTGTTTCTTACCCATAATTACATCATTAAAAAAATATATTTTGTATTTTCCATGTGACTCCCCAACCCCCCCCTCCCTCCCTCCCCCTCCTTCACTTTCCTTTCAACCAATCATGTGCGTGCGTTTCATATGACTTTGTCATGTGGCTCTTGCATGGTGCTGATGTCGTCTTCGCTGGGGAACAGAAGGTAAATTTCTCTTCCGTTTGGTTCCGTTCAGATTATATAAAGCACTGGACGAATAGATAAGAATTCCAATTAGACTGACAGATTTACATTTAGGAAAAACAACTGAAAACATTTTAGTTTTTTGTCAAGTTGCATCCTATCTACCTCATCACCCCCGAGCCATCCATATAGGAATAACTCACACTTTGTCTTTAAAGATCAGCCATTATGCTTTACAGACATCCCAACTACAGGTAGACAGATGTTTTTGCAGACTGGTCTACTCAAGTTTTAACATCTCAGTGCCTTATTAGTTTGTTTTTCTGTAGAATAATTATTAAATTGGATATTGTCACCTTTAATTTATAGTTTAGGGGGGGGGGGGGAGCAAATGGTTGACCTCTAAATATTATTCCTCAACTGACATACCGTATATATATTGTCCTTTTTTTCGGTGACTAAAGTACCATGCCATAGCTGTAACAAGCAGGGCATCTTCTCCACTTAGCGAACAGCATATGTTGCAAACCCATCATCATCTCAGCCCCCAAACATCACGCTAGCGATGTCAAAACCTCCACCTTTTACACACTGCCCTGCACACTGGGAACTCCCAGTGGAACAGAGTTCTTTACTCTTTTACGGAGATCACTCATTTTACCTAAAGATCTCCACCTTTTAAGCCCTTACCAAACGGACTAACTGTGGTCTTCACCCCACGTAAATGCATGCATGCAAGTTCACCCTGTTTCTGTCTCCCTCTCCTTAACTGCCCGTCTGCCCAGAGGGACAGCGCCCGCCTGTCTGCATGTCTGTCCTGTCTGCATGTCAGTCTGTCTCGTACCTGTCATGTTATTCACACCTGTACTGATTAAACTGGAAAATTGGCAGTGTTTTGTACGATATCCACAATTCGTGTAACAATCCTACTGTTATGGTGTTGTTCTAAACTGTAGATGTGTAAATCTATGAAGATGCACAACTTTTTTGACTAGTCGGAGGGCATAAAAATATATATATTTTAAATTCACAATTGGTTAATCTCCCTGGATTTGTAAATTAGTAACAATAAACATATTAGTTATTCTTGATCAGATTTAAAAAGTTAACTTCAAGAGTCAAGATTGACAGAATATTCCAGAATCACTACACATTGAATAATAATAATACGGTCTGCATGATGGAGCATGTTTTCTGTTTTGTTCTATATTTTGTGTATAACCCTAATTACTTTCTCTCCTGATTAGCTTTAGGAAACGTCACACATAACTGAGAATGCTGCTCATGGGAGATCTTATGTACATAACTGTCTGGACATCACACCATCTGTACTGCTTCTCTTCTCACTAACCCTTGTCTAATTTCAGCATCTAATCATGCTTACTCCAAGAGTGGTTGAATGCTTTTTCAGGAGAATGTAATCAGATACGTTTAACCATCTGAGGTGAACACAAAGTGCCCTTACGCATGGTTGATTGACTAATCGTGTAATCACAGAGATCGCCGTTTGTCAAGTGTCAAGAACGACAAATTTGCATTTCCAATTGAAGTGTTCTCCAAATCCAATGAAATCACTCCAGTTTTAAGTGGGGACTTGTTACTGTATTGTGAGGATCACTGTAGTGAAAGCAGAGGGACTTCTTAAAGTTTACCCAGCAGTTCATAGATTTAAAAACGATTGTTACTGTGCTGTTCCCTCGGGAATCAATCTGGGAGATGAACGGGAACATTAAAGACAGACACGCCTAAAAGTGGATCAGGATTCATCTGCCTCTTGCCCAATTATTTCTTATCTTTTTTCGCTGTGTTTGGCTGAAGTCAAAGGAGACAGGCTATTGTATGCCGGACAGGCTTCTGGTCAGGGTTACAGTAGAAACTCCAAACCGTATTATTCTCTGCTGACGTTGTCTGGGGCTGTTTTATATCTCCCGGCAGCGAAGCCTGTGTCTGTTGCTCTTTAGTTGGCTGCTACAACACTGACCTCGTCTCGCAGTTCATTTGTTGATAAATAACACAAGGATGTTCCGAGGCAGCCAATTCCTGTCAAACATGGCAGTTTACTTCAAGGGCTTGGTAGCCAAGCAACCTTGGGTCAGAGTGTCCGGGCAGGACATTTGGGACACAACAAAACCATCTTTTAAACTCCCTGATCACAGCCAAACCCAGCCAAAACCCAATGTCATTCGTGCATATTGCGGCAGTCATTTGAATCCTGGTTCTACCTTTTAGTCATAGCAGGTAATTGCTGTAAGAGCATATTGGCTTCTAACTAAGTATAACCAATGTTTACATGATTAATGAGTGTTTCTGATTAGACTCTCTTCCTCGCAGCCCCCTGGCCTTGAGGTGGCATGGCTTCCTAGTTAAGGGATTATGTCATTAAAAGCACACACACACATCCCGCAACACACTGACCCTCGCTCCTAGTGGACCATGATAATGTTATTAAATTTAATGGAGTAACATGTCCAATCAAGGCAGAGGGGGCTAATGCACTTGTGTCCCTGTCGTTAGTGTGCAGGGTACTTTTACATTTAGTCATTTAGCAGACGCTCTTATCCAGAGCGACTTACAGTAAGTACAGGGACATTCTCCCCGAGGCAAGTAGGGTGAAGTGCCTTGCCCAAGGACACAACTTCATTTTTTTTTGCACGGCCGGGAATCGAACTGGCAACCTTCAGATTACTAGCCCGATTTCTAACCGCTCAGCCACCTGACTCCCCAGGGTAGCCCAGATAAGGAGGGAGAGGCTCTCCTCTGTGTCCTCGCTCCCCGCGGGCGCTCCTGCTAGCCGTCCATCACACTGACACAGCCCTTGAGCATCGTGACAAAGAGCACATTTCTCGATCTCACGTCGTCCTGCGTCACCGCAGAGCCGGCTGTCCTCAGGAAACACGGCTCCCAGCCTCCGGCAGCAGCTCCAACTGCACTCCGGGGGGGTTTCAAACACGGCTCGATCAGTTGGTTGGGGGACAGGTGTAGATCAGCGGTAGAGCATCGGACTGCAGATCAAAAGGTCTGGGGTCCCTCCTCTGGGTTACAGGAGCACAGTAACATCTCATCACGCCACCACCTCACAATCACACAGAAACACTCAGTTAGACGGATGCTCTCAACGAGAGACGTCCGTGTCGTAGCCATGCCACCTGCGTCGTCAAGGGGGCTCAGGGGATGGGACAGCCTCATTGGCCGTTGCCGTGGAGATTGACCGTGTGTCCCTGCTATGTGCCTCGTAGGGGAGCCCAGCCCCCCTAAGCTGGACGGAGAGCTGGAGAAGACGGGCGAGTCCTTCAAGGTCAACTGGGTCATGCAGGACGACGGGGGCTCCCCCATCAAGCACTACCTGGTCCGCTACAAGCCCGTGAGTACGACTAGAGGGAACGCCTCCTGACCTCTGACCTGCTGTCGTGTCTGTCTCTCTGTGGCCCCTGGCTGCGTGAAGGATTAACCTTCCGTCTGTGCTTCGAAAGGGGATCGTGCTTTGTTGTTCTGGGTTGGTCCTTCTGTCGCCCTCCTATCCTCACGCCAGCCCTCACCTCTCCTCTCCTCACGCCGGCCCTCACCTCTCCTCACGCCGGCCCTCACCTCACCTCTCCTCACGCCGGCCCTCACCTCACCTCTCCTCACGCCGGCCCTCACCTCTCCTCACGCCGGCCCTCTCCTCTCCTCACGCCGGCCCTCTCCTCTCCTCACGCCGGCCCTCACCTCTCCTCTCCTCTCCTCAGAAACACGGGTCGGACTGGAAGCCGGAGATCCGTCTCCCCACCAGCAGTGAGTTTGTGGTTCTCCGAGGGCTGAAGTGGAACGTGGAGTATGTGGTGTATGTGGTGGCTGAGAACCAGCAGGGCAAGTCCACCCCTGCCGTGTTCTCCTTCAGAACCGCAGCAGAACCCACCGCCGTCCCAGGTATGGCCCCCACCCAGCCCACTGCACACACACACACACACACACACACACTGGCAACAGAGATGCTGAGTCTGGGAAAGAACACTTCAGATTTGTTGAGGTGAAGTTTTAACTAGGTAGTTGTCGTTTCCTAACTAATTCCTCTGGGAAGTCGAAAGTATTTCTCTCTTGTGTCTTGTTGTCATTTTGTACTTGATTTCAGTTGGAGTTTTTAAATCAAGTTTCTGATAAATAACAACGTTGTTGGCCGTTTAAAATGGCCGCACATGTAGTGCTGCCTGAAGAGCAACATTTATCACGGTGAAGACCTGTCTTCGGTCCAGTAGATAGCCTCAGAGCCAAAGAGAATGGTTGAACACACCATTACACACACTGGCTTGAGGGCGCTAGGATAGATGAATAAATCAAAAGGGCCTGGTAGTTTGTATCACTGTTAGCGGGGCCGAATGCAGTACCTTCATGTTGGGTTTCACACTGACCAGTACCGTCAGAGCAGAGAATGTTTGTCAGGGTTTTGAACATTCGTGTTCCTGCCAGCGAACCCTTCCCAGCGCACACAGTCAGCTTGTTCTCTGTTGACAGTTTGTGTGGGCTGAAAGGTTTGCATTTTAACTTGAGCTGTGTCCTCCACTGACCAAACCTGGGCTTTGAACCCATCGCTGTTCATCTCTCCTGTGTTGCACTCCTTAGAATTTCTGTTTTTTTACCCTGCACATTCATATCTGTCCTGCCGTCCTCTCTATAACTATAAAGCTACATGTGTCCTGGCAACCTTAGGTCCCTCTCCCCTTCCACTAATATTAACATTTCCTCTCCTCTGTCAGTGTCTCCTCGGCTGCATTTCCTCTCTTCCTCCTCTCCTCCTCTCTTTTTCCTCTCTTCCTCCTCTTCCTCCTCCTCATCTCCTTTACCTTCCTCACCCACGCTGGCTGTTTGATGTTGCCGTGAAAAGAGCATCAAAAGTCTCCCTCCAATTCCCTTCCCCTCTCTTCCCCTCTCTCTCTCTCTCTCTCTCTCTCTTTCTGAATCTCTTCTCCCCCTCTCCCTCCTGCCAAAGCCAGGTTTAGTGGCTCTCAGTTCTCGCTCGCTGCTGGATTTACTGACCTGAAAATGTGTCTTGGCTCAGTGGGGAAGGAGCCTGCAGTCCCTGCATGGTGACGCCTTAACAGGATTAATGTGTTAATGCTTTACTGGAGACCTAACAGGGTATCTGCCAGCGTATGGCCCAAGCAGCCTGCTTTTCCTCCTGCGCTTGGTGGGAATCAGCCTTATAGCAGTGGGAGGTTTGGATCTCTTTACTATCCTGCCAGAGCAGGTTCACTTGAACACTGGCCAAGTTTTTTTATTTTCATTTTTCATTTCGGTGTCTTCTTTTGTTTTTGTTGATGTGCCACAAACTGCAGAGCCTGTGTGACTGTGCTGTGTTTTTAAAATGAGAAGCAGGTAGGTGTTCTTAGCAGGACAAGAACATAATGGACGATCACATTCATATTTACCCAGACTGGCTCTAAAGCTCTGCTTAGAAGAATGAAAAAATCAGTTATTGTTCCATGACTCCAGGCCAGCTATCGGAGGGGTTGGCATGGCAACACAATGACCAGTGCAGTTGCACCTGTCTTATATGAAGTGGACACTTTTTGTAATGACAATTTTTTGTTTAAGAGAAACATTTCTGGTTATTGAGTAAAGGGTTAAGAGTTAAGACAGAGATGAGGAGTTATGACCCTCAGGGTTTGGTGGACGTGCTCTGTATGACAGAATCCAAATCTCCCCAGGTGAGGCTGGTATGGAGCGAAACGAAAAATAAAAGCTATTCGCTTGTGCAGTTTTAATAACGCGACATCATTTATTAATTCAGCCTTCACAAAACATCAACTTTACTTTGAATATCTCCTTCATATTCTTACTGGAATGTGAGGTTTGCCTGGGCTCCGTTCCCTGTGAGGGGGATCAGGACGTGTCTCACTCTCTCTGCTCCCTCTCTGGGCTCACCTGTCTGCCTGCCTGCCTGGGCTCCGTTCCCTGTGAGGGGGATCAGGACGTGTCTCACTCTCTCTGCTCCCTCTCTGGGCTCACCTGTCTGCCTGCCTGCCTTCCACTCAAAGGCAGGAAGACAAGCCAGTGATCCAGACAGACCCCTATGATCCATTGTGATTGGCTGAGAAATACGACAGCTGTTGCCGAGGGATACCAGGGAGAATACCCCTTTTCTCTGTGTCTTTGTTCGTCAACATTCCCAGTGACCCCGCATCACCTTTTAAACCTTTCACCCCCGCCTGCTTGTCGTGATCGACCTGTCGTTTGCCGTTTGCTTACTAACGTGTAATCGCTTCTTTTACGTTGATCATCTAACGTGCTAAGAGTTTCTTTACTGTTCCTTTATTTAGTCTCAATTAACCTTTCGAACTTGTGTTTATGTATTTATGACCTATTTTCTCTATCTCTCTCTCTCTTTTGTCTCTCCCCCTTCCTCCCCTTTCCTCCCCCTTCCTCCCCCTTCCTCCCTGTCCGTGTCCTCACCTGTGGTCTTCTTGGGCACCTCTGGATCCTAACATCTCCATACACACAATTTTCCCTTTTATTCTTTTTTTTCTTTTCCGTGTAACTGTCACTTTTTTTTAATTATGTTTCCTTTTTATTTATGTATTTATTTATTTGCTGTGTCACTGTGAACGATTTCTGGTGTTTGTTGTGGTGGTGTTGTTTCCTGTCGTGGCCTCAGCGACCCTTGGCTGTTCGTCCGTGTCGTATACGCTGGCCTCTCTCACGCTCTCCATGCTGACTGTGTTGTGGCTCGTATAGACGCCCCCGAGAGAGAGAGGATGGCCTGGTGTTAGACACCTCAGCCGGGCCTCCTTGTTTTCTATGCCTTTTGACCCTTGTGCTGACACACACACAAAAAATAATAATAATACATGACGAAGCAAGATATCGATTTCATGTTAAGGGGGTTTCGAAAATGTCAGTACTTATGTCATTTAGAATGTTTTTGTTTTGTTTTGCTTCTTTTTTTTTTGGGTCACCCCCCCGTATGTAAAACGGTGCATAATGCTGTTCAGTGTGGCTTTTGTCATGTTCTGATGGATTTGAGTACCGTTGGGACACTTTGTGTCTTCTGCGTGTGTGTGTACAAGTTTGAACTGCTTCCATTATCCCTGGTGTCCATCATGAAACTCCAGAGGCTTCGCAGAGGGATTTTGTATCAGTTAACATAAGACCATTAACATTTCTTATTTAATCTTTTCTGTTCATTTGTAGTTTTATTTTCCACAAGGCTCATATCGAAGGAATGCAGGGCTAACCCTGTGTAGGGAATAAGAAACTGCCTTGGTGGTTCAGATTGTCATTCTAATTGTTTTGTGACAAAGTGTACATAATCTTTTCAAAAGATCTTCAAAAACAAAATATACTGTAGGCTGTTCTTTTGATAGATTCTTTTTTTTCCTCTTTTTACCTGGATGAAACAACAGAACACGTAAAAAAATTAATGCTACAGCTGTTAAAACACTAAAATCTATATGTCGGTCATTTTCAATAATGTGAAATGATTATATTCTATAATACATTTTTGTAAGTACATACCAGTGTTTCCATACTGTATCCATTGTAGATTTTATGGAGATATATGGGAGGGGGTGGAATAGTTATACTACCTTTTTTCTTTGACAATGTAACGGCTAGTAGCCGACTGGAGACTCTTATTCTGAAACGCCAGACTGACGCAGTGCCTCTCTGTCGGTTGTTCACCTCAGACACACTAGGCTTGTTTATTTACCCCATCATCTGCTCATGGGCCGCTTGAACAGAGTGCCCTGTGTGCCCAGCAGTGGGGCTGTAAACCAGGGCTAGAGCCCTGAAACTCTGATGCACTGAAAACCCCCTCGAGGGAAAGTTTGCTGTGTTGTGTTCAAATTTCAGATTAGCTTTTTTTTTTTCGTTCTTTTTTTTGTTTTTGTTTTTTTTTGCAGTTTTTTCTCCCCCACCCCCCTCCCACCACCCCATTTTGAAGTCAACGGAAGGTAATAAAGTTATGCGCCTGGAGTTAACTCCTGGTCCGCATGTGCCAACCCATTTGTTTGGTCCTTCCTTAATGCCATGAGACGGTTTTTCCACACGTCACAAAGGAGCAGGGGTTCTGAACGGTATGTGCAGGGAGGCATCTGCCTGACTCTCTGGAGACCGTGTCAGCGCAGGGGTTCAGATCAGACATCTGGCCACAGACTCTCCTTCTGGTACAAACTACAACCCCTCGACCCGGCTCTGAACACCCTCCTGCTACACCCTCCTGCTCCACCCTGCCTGGTAAAGACACACAAAGGCAGGCCACACAGATCTTGAACACCCTCGATTTCCGTCTCTTAAAACTCACCGTTCATAATCAGGTCATTGTTTTTCGAGTCTCGATCACCTGATGAGTAGCAGGTGAGGATCCGTTCCGGGGGCTGTTCTGTGTTCTTGCTCTCTAATCCGCCGACCCGACAGGCCTGTAAGAAAGCTTTAGTTTCTGCTCCGTGCTGAGACAGCATGGAGGTGTAGAAGCCCCACCCTGGAGAGGTTTGTGAGTTAGCCTTTTCAGTGTTCACGGAGATGCAGGTGGATGGCATCTCTGCAGGAACCACAAGCTCTCTCGCCTCGCAGGGCCAGATCGGTGCCTCTCTTTCACACCAGTACAAGCGTGGTCAACTATTACATTTACATTTAGTCATTTAGCAGACGCTCTTATCCAGAGCGACTTACAGTAAGTACAGGGACATTCCCCCGAGGCAAGTAGGGTGAAGTGCCTTGCCCAAGGACACAACGTCATTTGGTACGGCCGGGAATCGAACTGGCAACCTTCAGATTACTAGCCCGCTTCCCTCACCGCTCAGCCACCTGACGCCCATTATTAGACTCTGTCTCCAGTAACACCGGTGACTCAAGGTTCTAAGAACTTGACTACTAAACAAATAATGGAAATGTTAAAACTAATGTTTAATAAACGTGTTGTTTTCCTCCCCATGGCTCCAAGCCTTGGGCTAATCTCTTACAGACTCCTAAAAAACATAAAGATCATATTCTTACAGCTTGGAGCTTTGCTTAGTACTTAGTACAGTAAACACTAAAGACTTATCGAAATATTCTGAAAAGCTTGTGTTGCTTTTAAGACTGCTGTGGCCTTCGTCTAGCAATGCCTTCTCTATAGTGCTCAACTCTAATACATTCAACTCTCTGTAGTCAACTTTTCTATGCCATCGCTGTAGCGATACATCTATGGAGCACGTCACCCAAGGCCTGGTACCCCAGCAACACACAGCCAATACACTCATAATAAACATTTTGATATTTCAGCAAGCAGTAAATTGCACTGAGGGTCGTTATTGGAGCATATCATGCATGTTCTCACACTCAAAATCCAGTTATCTACAGTTTTACTGTGATGCAACACACTTGGGATCATTTGACTATAATTATGTACTGCTACTACTATACAAGTATATCAGTATAGGCGTCTGTTAATTTAAAGTGTCCACACAAACATGACAAATAGGCAATTATGTCCAGAAATGTATTACATATAATGTAATGCTTGTACACACTTCCAAACCGGTGACAAAATATCGATCTTCGTATGGTACCAATGCAGACAGCTGTGTAAACATTTAAAGCTGTGAACATTTACAGCTCTGACTTTCAATCAGTCTCTCTACACACGTGAGTCTTCGATGTTTGAAAGTGTGCCAAAAAGGCTGCGTGTGTTACTGTAAGATAAGAGACTATCGCCGTGGGATTTTGAAAGGGGAGTTGGAGGAGGGGGGGGGGGGGGGGGGACAGCACAAATATGACTCAATACAAGTTGGAGGAGGGGAGGGGGGGAAACAGAAATGACTCAATACATTTGGAATGCAGACTTTCTTATGAATATAAATGAAAGTTTTTCGAGAAGGTTTGTCTTTTGTTTGACGCTGGAAGATTGGTGGATCTGGATGATTTTGCAGAGGATGCGGCGAGAGAGTATTAGGTTACCTTGATAAATAAAAGATTTTACACAAAGCCATTTTTAGAAGTTTTAGAACTAAATGCATGTTCTGTATACCGTTCTTCTGAAAAATCGCCAAGTCCAAATCTTGTTTCTTCCGTTCTAAATTACAATTATAGCTTGTTCGACCACTAATAGATTCATACCAGAAGAACGAAATAAAATGTCAAATGCCACTCATCTCTTTTCACACATTAGCAATCATTATAATTGTTCTATGACACTTCATATCAACAATACGCTAAACAAGGTTGTGTCGCGCAAACAAATCTAGAAGGGACTGATTGCATCACATCTCAGAGTTCCTTGTTTGTTTCCTGAATATCAAGTGGCTGCAATTCATTTGACTTTCAACACGATTCTGTTTAGAAGTTTTGTAAATACTTTGTCATATTAGCATTGTGAATTTTAACACGTGTGTGTGTGTGTGTGTGTGTGTGAAGTTTGTGTTGAGGGATGTTTATGAGTGCATAAAGTCTTTAAAAGCATGTTCATCCTCTCATGACAATGTGGTGTGGTGGTGAACATCTTTATGACATCCACATGTTTGGGTATTAGCTCGTTACTGTCTGGTAAGTAGCTCGTGTTTTTGCTCCCTTAAAACACAACCCCTTTGCCTTTTTACTTTTACAAAAGTGTGATGTTATATTATTTTATTCCGTTTGCTTTTGTGTTATATCTAAGCCCGGGTGCCTGTATTTTACATTTGACCATGCTCCCAACCTTCGTCCTCCTGCCCGCAATTCATTCTTGTTGTGTCAAGTTCGTCTTTAATGCCATCTTCTGTGGAAGGTGTGTGGACATGCGCAAGGTTATACTAGACTGTTGTGTGATCTTAGCACACTGATTGAAGCTCTAGTGGTTTGCACTGTATGTTCTTATGTTTAGGCTTAGTTCTGCCATGCCTTCAATAGGCATGGCTAGTTTGTTTTTCAATATGGTTAATTATGTGTGTTGTCTCATGTTAAGCCTAATCTTAATTTCATACCATATATGGCTGAGAAATGCATTGTGTATTTAACATATTAACTTCAATATGTTGGTACCACTTGTTTGTGATTTGGATGCAGCTAATACAATTTAATTGAAACAAATTGTTGGCTCAAGTGTGTGCAAGAATTGACCACCTGTCTATATATTCATAATCCAAAACAGATTTGTGTTTACTATGCAATAACTTGGCTGACAGTCTGCTTTGTTAAGAGCAACACACTTGAGACCTTGAACACATGTTATGGATGAGTGGTTGTGAATAAAATCCTGACTCATCATTTCTCTTTCTCTCTCTATCTTTCTCTCTCTACCTCACTCTATCTTTCACTCTCTCTTTCTACCTCTCTCTACCTCTCTCTTTCTTACACTCTCTACTTCCTTCTTTCTCTCTCTTTCTCTCTCTTTACCTCTCTACCTCTACCTCTCTTACTCAAATTTTCTCTGTCCTGCATTCTTTGTGTACCCCTCCTTCTCTCTTTCGACCCTCACTTGTCCTCACCCCTCCCTCCCCCCCCTCTCTCTTCCTCCCTTTCTCTCCCTCTCCCCTCCTCCCTCTCCCTCCCCTCCCTTCCCCCTCTCCCTCCCTCCCTCCCTCTCCCTCCCTCCCTCCCTCCCTCCCTCCCTCTCCCCTCCTCCCCTCTCTTCCCCCTCTCCCTCCCTCCTCCCCTCCCTATCCCTCTCCCCTCCTCCCCTCCCTCCCCCCTCTCCCTCCTCCCAGACATGCCAGTGGGGGGTCCAGGCCTAGGCACTGGTGCCATCGTGGGGATCCTGATCGTGGTCTTCATCCTGCTGCTGGTGGGCGTCGACGTCACCTGCTACTTCCTGAACAAGTGCGGTCTGCTCATGTGCATCGCCGTCAACTTCTGTGGCAAGGCCGGCCCGGGAGCCAAGAATAAGGACATGGAGGAGGGGAAAGCCGCCTTCACGTGAGTGTGGAGAAACTCCTGCAGCTCTGCAGCTCTGCAGCTCTGCTACTGCAGCTCTGCAGCTCTGCAGCTCTGCTGCTCCTGCAGATGCAGTACTGAGGCGCTTGTATGCTAGAGAGAGTGAATATGCAGGGATAACTATATACCTGTGTAATTATGATATATGTATATACCTCACATAATACAATATAATAGAGATAGGGAGAGAAGGAGAGACAGAGAGAGGTAGAGAGAGAGGTAGAGAGAGAGGTAGAGAGAGAGGTAGAGAGAGGTAGAGAGAGAGGTAGAGAGAGGTAGAGAGAGAGGTACAGAGAGAGGTAGAGAGAGGGGTAGAGAGAGGGGTAGAGAGAGAGGTAGAGAGAGGTAGAGAGAGAGGTAGAGAGAGAGGTAGAGAGAGGTAGAGAGAGCTGCCAGTATGTGTGTGGGCCAGACGTGTGAGACAGCGCCCCCTGCCTCCTCCTGTAGGAAGGACGAGTCCAAGGAGCCCATCGTGGAGGTGAGGACTGAGGAGGAACGCACACCCAACCACCAAGGAGGCGGAGCCACTGAGCCCAACGAGACCACGCCCCTCACAGAGCCTGAGTGAGTGCAGCAGGGGGGCGGGGATTACAGCAGGGGGGCGGGGCTTACAGCTGGGGGGGCGGGGCTTACAGCTGGGGGGGCGGGGCTTACAGCTGGGGGGGCGGGGCTTACAGCTGGGGGGGCGGGGCTTAGAGGGAGACTCTCCACCGTGTCAGAGCTGTGTCTGCTGGGGGGGGGGGCACCACAGGGGCATCACTCCTGCCCTCCGCCCCTGGTCCTGATCTCCTGGAGAGGGGCAGTGAGAAGAGTGTTAGCGTTGCTGTTGAAAGATGTGGTGCGTAGAGGAGAGGTCAAATCGTGAGTTTAGAAAACGATGTTTGTGAGAGAAAGCGGTGTTCTAGTTCTTATGTAGGTTGTAGTTCCCCCTGGTGCCTGTAAGGGCAGTGAAGACCCGGGTGTTCGCCACCCTACACCTGAACTGTTCTCTCTACAGAAAAATGACATGCCAACTAGTACATCTAACAGCCTTAGTTATACCCTTAAACCTCTTATTCACATCACTTTGATTTAAATGTCCTTAGTTTTGCTTTAGTATTTGTGTACCCTAATCCCTCACTTCACCCTGATTTTGTTATAAAGATTTTTTGTATCTCTAGTGATTTGCTTCATCACTGCATGTAGCACTCACTCTTCTGTATGTTTATGCCTCACCCCCTCACCCCTCCCTCCCTCCCTCACTCACTCCCCCTCTCCTGCCTTTCTCTCGTTCCTAATACTCTGGCAACACCTGTTTGGTTTCTCCCCTCCTCCTCCTCCTCCCTCCTCCTCCTCACAGGCCTGCAGCTGACACCACCACTGTGGTGGATATGCTCCCTTCCACAGCCACTAACTCTGACCCCGCCACCGAGAGCTTTAGCACCGCCCAGAGCAGCCCTGCTAGCGAGAGCACCACCCTCTCCTCCAGCACCGCCGCTCCCGCCAAGCCCTACGCCAAAAGCTCCCCCGCACCGGCCCCCCAGACCAGCAACCCCAAAGCCCCCTCCACCACCCTCTCCCCTCAGTCCAGCGTGGCTCCCCTGGTCGACCTGAGCGACTCCCAGGCCCCTCCCCAGAGCGCAGTGGCCTCCAAACCCTCCACACCCCCGCCCGAGCCCAGCGCCCCTGCTCCAGAGCCGGCTCTAGCCCCCGGCTCGTCCTCCACCAAAGCAGGCGTTCCTCAGGGCAAGCCAGAGCCAGTCACAAGCCCAGACAGCGACGCTCCCCCCCAGAGTAAGGACTTACAGATAGACGGCCTGGCCCAGGACGTGTTCGCCAGAGCCCCAGCCTCTGCTCCTGCCCAGGACGAGTATGACCTCACTTCCTCTTAGACCTGTGTGTTTGTGCTGTACAGCTGTTCCAGTATCCCGGCTAGCATACCACCCAGGAAGACAACACTCATTTGTCCTGCGCTTCTAGGAGTATGCTAGCGTTGGGGATTGGAAAAGAAGCTGTGTGTCTGTCACCTCCATTTACCTCCACCTGCCACCTCCATTTCCCTCCACCCACCCCTCACCCCTTCACCTTACAGTCCTGTTTCTTTTCTCCTGCTGTAGACAAGGCCCTTCTCCTCAACTGTCCTTCTGCCTGCCCCCTCTCTCTCCTTCTCTTCTCTGTCTCTCGTGCAAACTCTAACATCAGTACTTTAACGGGGAATTGCGGCACTGTGACACAGCGTCTCCCTGAGCCCTGGAGGATTCTCTTTGTTTATGATCTCATAACCAAAGAAGGAAGGAGCTTTCCACAATCGTTATGAACAAAGGACATCAAAGCATTGTTGTTTTCAGCCCAAAATATTGTTGTAAAGGCAGGAAGCAGATTCTTTATTGCAAAAGAATCGCGCCAGGCTGCGATATTGGCTGGGATGAAGAGCGGGGTCGTGCTTTTGTTCTCCAAAGACGATCCTAGATGCCAGTCTTATCTCAAGCAAGCCCTGAGGACGCTCGTCTGGTTCCAGAACCTTCCCTGGCTTCTCTCTCGCTTCACAAGCCTGTCTAAAGTAGCTCTTCAAAACCACTGAAGACGTCAGTTATGAATTATTGGAGGTTGCCGTTCTTCCCCAAAACGTAGAGTGAGCGTGAAGGCAGAACCGTCTTGATGATGGAAGCGTAATCAGCAGCAGATTTATCTTCATAACTCGTGATTGAAGCAGCGCCCCTCCCTCCGGTCTCCACGGTGATTTGTCTTCACAGTCCCAAGCGAGTCTCCAGTCGAAACCATCTATAACCCATGGTGTGTTCACGTCGGTAAGGACAGGCTCCCTAGCCTCCGCCTGCTGTCGCCGAGCCCCTCGCTTGCCCAGTCCGACTACAAACTAGATGTCCACAGGGGATGAATAGCATCCGTATACCTCTTAAAATATTTACAGGACCCTTTAGTGTCTTCCTCCCCTAACTCTGTTTTGTTGCTCAGCCTTCTCGTTTACTGCTCTCTCTCTCTCTCCCTCCCCCCCTTCTCTCTCTCTCTCTCTCTCCCTCCCCCCCTTCTCTCTCTTTCTCTCTCTCTCTTTCTATTTTAAGTAAACGTGATGCGACTGGACAGGATAGCTGCGCTCTGAGTCTGGGTCCTTAATCCAAACTCAATCTCACAGACTGAACATCCTAATACACGGTCGAAACACACCGGCAGTAGATGGGAAGAATCTTGACCCTTTCCCTGATTTAAGTAACCTAAGATTCCCACCACTGTTAATGAGCAATTCTAGCTCGTTAAGAGAGTGGACGCCTACTGTTCCTCTGTCAGCTGAGCCTCCCTCATTAGTGAGAGAGAGGTGTGGGAGTTCAGATCCTCCACCCTCCAGCCTCACCCCCTCATAGCTCATTGGACCAGCCAGCTTGTGCCAGTCCCCGGGGATTCTGGGTAAAGTCACTCCTTAAAGTATAAATTACATTTTATTCATTCAGCAGACAATTTGATCCGAGTGACATGTAAGTAGTGGATGATATAGAAGTCACAGTAGAGGATCAAAGATCAGGAGTGCGTAGATCTGACTGTTTGGGTGGCAGTTGACCTCTGACCTGCTGTAGCTGGTCACAGCTGTTCCTCTCAGACAGGCTTCTCAGTCACTCCTGTTACAGTTGCTAAAATCACACTTACCGGATTCCAACCAATTTCCTTTTGTCTCTGAGCAACAGCACTGTGACCAGATAGTCAAGACTGCAAGCCTAATTAGCTCCGTGCATGCTACGCATGCTACACTAGCAGGATTTGATGGGGAAAAACCTAATTCCTAATCACAAGCCGTGTCATTTGTTTGGGAGTCCTGGGAGAACATAGTTGTTTGTTTTTGACTTCCTTCCACAAAAGTTTCTTCCCTGTTGCGAGTGCTCTGTGTTGTCAAGGTGAGTCTGCTCTCAGATCGATGACCCCTCTCTCTCCCGCCGCCTCTGGCAGCCGACCTGGTAACACTATCAGGACGTTGCTGTGACAGATATAACCGTCGGGCCCCACCGCCACCCACACCTGACAGCTACACCACCCTGGGGTTGCTGTCGGGAGCAGCAGTGCCCGGGCCCAGGTGAAGGTGACCTGCGGTTTCTCCTCTCCGAACAGCTGGGGGCGTGCCGCTTCTGGCTCGATGCCCGAGACTTGCAAGTGTCCTCTCTCGCCTGCAGGGACGGTGTGTTTCCACGATCCCCGCGTGTCCGACGGGGCAGTAGTCTAGGCCTGAGTGCCGTGCGGTGGACGTCCACAGCGGGGAGGCGGTTTCCGCCCTCCAGGAGCGTATCTTTGTGGCGGGAGAAGTTAGGGCTCTCTGGCCACGATCAGTGCCCGGCTCTCTGGAGTGAAGCTGACGATACTGCCTGACTCCCTACAGACTCTACAAAGCCAGGAACAGCAGGCAGGGTTGTTTAGATGGTGCAGATTGTAACGTGAAACCCTTCTCCAGCCAGGGCCTTAACAAAAGGCCTTGTTGCCTCTCAGTCCTTAATGGAGGAGCCTCGTGCGGCTCATGGCTTCATCAGGGGTCTGTCACCCTACTCCTTTTGTTGTCCCTCCGTCCCCATGGTTACAGCCCTGTGTCCTGGCTCTGATGCGGAGCGAACCAGCCCGGGTCCTTGTCAAACGGTCAAAGACATTCTCTGTCATGTCTGATTTAGGCTTGTCTCAAAGCCTAAGATTTGGCTGATTAGGAAAGGTAATTGTTGGAGGAGGGTCTTGAGGGGGGTTGAGGTACGTTTAGAGTACAGAGGGAGGCCAGAAATAATGGATTATCTGTCCTCTAACTTAACCGGTATTTTTATGTGATTTGTAAGAAGTGAGTTTTAATATCTAACAGCAGATCATTAAGAACCATGTGAGAGTATCATATAAAAATCTTTGGGAAATCTTTGCATCGTTGGCTAAACTATCCTGTCAGAGCAGCCGAGATAAAAGAGCAAATCCATGATATTGAATTGTGCTGTCTGAGTGAATTTCCTAAAATGACTAAAATACAATTTCTGAGCTTGATGTTAGGGCAAAGACAAATAAACTTCTTCCAGTAAAGGAGCTTCAAAAAGAATAAGCCCTTCTATAAAACACTGGGGAAAGTCCGCAAGTGGACAAGCTGTTAATGACGCAACTTATTGCAGGAAGATTGTCTGTTGTGTTCTATCCGATTAGCTTCTCCTTCGAAACAGCCCTTGTGTTTTCTTTACAGCTTTTTACCACACTGTCGTATTACAGTGAATCATTCCCTTGTGTATTGTACTGTACTGTGCCTCCTCTCATTCATCCCACATGTCACCATGCATTGTCCCATGAGAAACAGCTATGACACCCCTGTGCCTGTCTTTGATGTCATGAGAGGATAGCTAGGCAGATCCGGTTAAGTGTGAAACACGTTTGGTTCCAGGGGAAACAAATTCCTTCCAAACCTTAAGCAGGTTTCCTTTCTTCCTTTCTCTCTTTAGAAATGACACAAAAGACAGCTTAGAATAGACTAAGCTTAAAACAGAGATTTGAAATTCATCACTAAGAGAATCTCTCGTGTGTGTGTGTGTGGTTTTCTCTCCCTCCAGCGGTAAGATCTTGACAGAAGACAAAAGTAAACCCGAGACAGAGACCGAGGTGAAGAAAGCTCCTTCTGAGGTGAAGACGGTTCCCACCGAGGCGGCCCAGTTAAACGGAAACGAGAGCAAAGCGTGATCGTGGTTCAGAAGGCCTGGCCACGGAACAGCCATCCCCCCCATCTGATGACGAAAAGTTTCAACAAAAAAAGCAACAACAAAAAAAAAGTTTGAAAAGGGTCTGTTTTTCTTCAGTGTCTTCTATGAGTTTTCTGAACAAAAGATGAGTTTGTTAGACTTGTAGAGCGAAATATAAGACCTCATGCACATGCCTTAGAATTTTCTCCTTATTTTCTCAGTTATTTTTTCTTCACCTCTCGCTTTTTCATAGAAAACAGAAGGGGAAGTCCTCGCCTCTAGACCACTCTCTCTACCCTTCTTTTATATGTAACATCAAAGTTACCGGTCTTTAATGTGGGACAGTTAAATATCACTTAGTTAACCATGAGAGGATTGTAGCTTTACTTCAGAAAAATGCCTTTACTATGTGCACACACACAAACTCATTACATTACCCTCACTATTTCCTGTTTTGTGTTATGCTGTGTTGCCATCATTATTCTGACTGCTAATGAATTATGGGTACTTTTGTAATGTTTTTTTTTTGTGTTTAAATATTGTGCAGAAATTAACTGCCTTTTATTTTATCTTCGTTTTTCCATGTGTAATTTCCAGAACTAGCATGTCTACTTTGCAGAGTAATTTCTTTCTAATGTCATAGTTTTTTTTCTTCTTTTTTGCGTTTTCTTTTTGTTTTTGAACGTTTACACTGGTGTTCATCTGTCCCATGTAAACTCAACCTAAACAAAAGGAAGCAAAGCAGAAAAACAATGTCTTACTCCACAGAGAAGTCAGAGTTGGCAGTTAGGGTTGCGCAATTTGTCGTGAAGATTTTTATGTTTTTGTTAATGTTTTGTTTTTATTTTTGGCAAATATATGAACACACATTTTCTTTGTCTTTCCTCTCTCTGACTTTCTCTCCCACACACGCACACACACACACACACACACACACACACACACACCTTCAAGTCCTTTTCATGAAAGTCGCCAGTTAGAAGCGCTTTGGAGACGTTCCACAGCTGAATGGTTTTGGGGGATAGCTACTTTCAAACGCAGTTCCCCAAATTGTTCCAGGTACCAGGGATCAAGCGCGGGCACGAAAAGTAGCGCTGCCAAGGAGTCTGACTTAAGGGACAATGATGTAATCAAAGCCGTAAGCCGTATAGCAAAGGTAGAATCTGAATGTACAGAAGCCCTTAAAGTAGCCTTGAAAGCGATCATAACTGTTCCCTACCTAAAGGCTTCGCCCCTTGAATTTACAATATTGTGGCTGTTGCAAACAGTAGGCTACTTCCAATTTAGATATCGGACACCATTTCTCAAATAAGGGAAGAAATCTGCCTTTTATGTTCAGGAGCATCTTTATTATGCATATTAACCGAGTAAATGACCAGATTACAAAAATGTCTTATTTAAGCCATAGCACTCTGTGGATACGTGGATTTAAACATTCAAAATGAAATATTAGAGTTTGTACAGTGTTTCTCATACTTTAGACTGCAAGCTTGTGCACTGTGAATGCGTGAATATCCTAGTGTGAAAACAATGTGTTCTTTGTCATAGAAAAAAACAAACATACTAGTTCGGTTCGGTTAGTTCGGTTGTGAAAGGTTTAGTTTCTAGCGCAGACGACAAAAAAAAGTTCCAAACCACGCAACAACAAAACTGAAAGAAAACAGAGACGGTGCCTTCAAAACATGTCAAAGTTGCGGCATCTATCCCCTCCTGCTGCACGGCTGTCTTGTTTTACCTCCAGGGGGCAGCAGGCGGGGTTTTGCACTGACAGAGCAGCTCGTCGCTATTCTGGACGGCACCAGTCCAGAAATAGACGCTAGCTGGTCTGTTAACTGTGAAATAAACTCAGAATGGCCAGGATATTGCTCACACTGCCGTGTAAAGGGATGAAAACAAAGCTGGTATATTTTTTTCGTCGTATTTATCACAGGGCTCCTCATCTGAGGCTCCACCATGTAGTAAACATAGAATTATGTTTTTGTGTTATTCTGACATGGTGGAAAGATTAGCAAAACTAGCATGCATGTTTTTTTCCTCTCGGATTTAAAATGTCTGAAAGCATCGAATTAGTTGTTGAGAAAACGAGTTGACGAAGGCTTTACCTGTCGTACATTGAATCTTTTGAAGTGTTCTGTAATCTGTTGTTTGGTCCAATCTTTTTTGCTTTCCTCAACCACGAAGAAATTCCTGACATTAAGTGCTTTTACTCCTTTAAGCTCAGTTATTTAATGGAGGGAGGGAATTGTCACAAAACAAATAGCTGTAATATACCCACTATGCTAATGGCCTACTGTAATTGAAACAGTGGGCAATGGGTTTTCATTTGTCCAAAACGAATAGCTCTAGTGTGCGGTGACGTCCTGGATACAGGTGGCCCTTAAATGTCCCACAAATGCCCATGTGGTACCAATTTCTAATTAGGCTTGTTTTTACATGAATTGATAGACTTTAACCAGTGTACTGTGCCATGGATTGTATTTCAGGAAAGACATTGGAGAGAAACACTTTGTCCAAACTCTTAACCCTTGTGCTGCCTTCGGCTCACATGACCCAAAGGTTCATAACGAACTATCGTTGTGTTTACCCAATGTTACCCAATACAAAAACAAATAAAAATAATTTTATTTTAACCATTGCAATTTGGGGGTTCAGAGACAGCCCAACGGTTAAAAGGAAATGCTTCACTTTGTTTTTGTATGAGGTAAATTTGTCGCAATATGACGGTGGGTCACAATGACTGATGGGTCAGTATGACCCAAAGATACTGCAGGTGAGGAGATGCTCTCCTCCTACCTCACTTCCTTGAAGTGCTCACTTATTTGGCGTCGATGGCTCGGTGAAGGGATTGTTCCGCCATATTTCTTTCACCAAATCATCTCACCACGCCAAGTCCTATCAAGGAAACGAGGGAGATGAGAGGCCTTTTCAAGTGTTTGAACAAATCCCAGATGATCTCAAGTAAGATTGTAAATGTCTTTCTCTGATAGCCGAACAGAAGCTGGAACATGCCCTGATTTTTAGTCCGACCGGGGCCTTGTCCCCTTGTAGAGTCCCTCATTCCTGCGGTAGCTTAGATCCACTATTCCCTGACTTTGGGGCCTTTTCTCTTGTATACAGATTTTTACTAAGTGAAACATTGTTATCACCTCTATCTCTCTCTTCACTGTCACTGGTGTAAATACTGAGTACTAACATAAAAAAAACACGTTTGGACTTCGCATTCTGTCAAGATTTGTGTTCAATAAAGTTAAAGAAAAAAAAGGTTGGCTGGATGTTTTTTTGTAATGAAAAGCTAACACAAAAAATTACAAGTTTTGATAGTGTAAATGTTTCCACAAACAGTAGGATACAGTCACTTGTGGTTTTCACTCGTAATTGCTTCGATCTGATTTTCACGTCATCAGACACATCCAAAGCGACGTACAAATAGTAAATATTACCGCAGAAGATAATGGATGTGAAGTGCGTAGTTCTACAGTATTACGGAGGTCAGACTCGAGGAACTGAATTTAATGGCCCCGTCGCTAAGAGATCACAGATCAGTGATCAGATCAGATAGCAGTCTGATAGACTAACCTGTTGCTAGCCTGTATCCTGTAGCCTACTTGTGAAGGGACGACATCGGTTATCAGACGAGTGAAAATTGCTTCTGGATTTTGAGCACTAGGTGGAGTCATTGTAACATTTAAAAGAGGCTGTGATATATGTGTGAAGGGGAAAGGGGTTTAAATATTGATATAATTTTCTATTTGGTAATTAATGACCTGCCGTATAAATACGGAAGGTAAATACAGCGCTATCTCACATTTCCTACTTTCTGTCTTTGACCAGAGATTCCTAAATCGTGTAAAAACAGGAATGGTTGGAAACTATGCTTAGCCAAGACTTTCATATTAAAAATCATATTCATTTATTTGTCTGAATAACAATGTGTCATTCTTCACATGGGCTTTTTCTGGTTGAAGAAATTGGTAGAATTTCGTCAAAATTAGATGTATTCTTAATTCAGGCCACTGCAGGTGCAGTTTCAGAGTTCACCACAAGGTGGCAGATGTGAACCAGTTGTGAGCCGTTCTGGAGCTCCAACCCAACAGAAGGGAAGCTGCTCAAATTTGTCTCCTCGTGAGGGATAACACTCTACGAAAAGTAAATAGAGAGAACAGATTTTTGTCGGAGTTGAAGCCGCAGGGCCAATTTTGAACCAACTCTTTGGATTTTCTGTCTAGAAACATAACCAGAATCAGCATAAAGACAAACAAATATAGTTCCCAAAACATTTACATAAAGTTGTCCCGAAATTTCCATCCCAAATTCCAATCAGATTTGATCAGTCTGTACCAGATCAGACTGTTTGTGTTCACCAGAGCCGTTTCAAATTCTTTTGAACAGAATTGGCAACAACACATATGAGGAAACACTTGCAAATAGGTGTTAGCTGCT
>NC_085044.1:949378-951190 GCF_963692335.1 Osmerus eperlanus | reverse complement strand
TCCCAACCTTTAATCACATCAGAGTTACATCACACACAGTCATATTTCCTGCCATAACTGCCCTGCCAAAACCTCTCTCTCTCTCTCTCTTCTCTCTCTCTCTTAAATGTAGTGTTTGTTGTCACTGAGAAGGAAATGAGAGGACGGTTGACCTTTGACACTCAGGAAGTGCTCCTTCCTACTTCCTGTCTTAGAAGATATGAGTCTGGAGGTGTAAGAAGAGAAGACTGTGTGTCAAACACATGTTAAGCTCTGTAACGTAGGGAGTCAGGTGGCTGAGCGGTTATGAATTGGGCTAGTCATCCAAAGGTTGTTGGTTCGATTCCTGGCCGTGCCAAATGACGTTGTGTCCTTGGGCAAGCACTTCACCCTACTTGCCTCATGGGATGTCCCTGTACTTACTGTAAGTCGCTCTGGATAAGAGCGTCTGCTAAATGACTAAATGTAAATGTAACGTCACTAAGAACAGTTACATTCCACTGGTGAGCAACGCTTTATGATAATCGTGCTGATGAAAGAGTGCGAGGCTATACATAGTGATAGATTCACAAATTACATTTACAACAGGAATACTGTTGTAATAAATGTCAACATGTACGAGAGAGAAAGACAATAACAGGGTTCCTGTATGCGAGAGAAGAAGGAATCCCATCTCAGGTGAGTCCGGCACCGTAGTGCACCACAGTAATTATCCCTCTCTCCCTCTCTCCCTCCCTCCCGCCCAAACTCCTCCTGTTCAGAGGCAGACGGATAGATGTTAGGAACACGTCTCGTTAAACAAGATGCCGGTTTTTGATCATAACAACTGTTGCAGGGGGTCTTCTTCAAAGAAATAACTTCCCACTTCACTTCCTCAGCCCAACAAAAACTCCTCTCCAAATGAATGTGAACTCAAAAGGCTTTTGCTCACAGCTGGAGGCCGCAGCTGAAGGCATTGTTGCCCACACTCGCTCTCTGGCCAAAAAGAGAGAGAGGGAGGGAGGGAGGGAGGGAGGGAGGGAGGGAGGGAGGGAGGGAGGGAGGGAGGGGAGGGGAGGGAGGGAGGGAGGGAGGGAGGGAGGGAGGGAGGGAGAAAAAGAGCCAAACCACAGGTACTCACATGAAAGGAGTCCAATTATTATATCTCCTGCTCTTTTTCATGCACCTTTTTGGAGTGGCTCACTTAATCATAAGTGTTGATGGTTTGTTTGAGTAGCCGTCACAAGGTGTGATTGCAAGTATTATCAAATGAAGAATAGATCATTTGTCAAGAGAGAACATTTGCTTTTGTTTGACATCTCTAAATGCCCAGGGGCACAGATGGCAGAGTACTGCAACCACACCACTCCAAGTTTAATGTGATGGCACAAATTGTTCATAATTATCAGGTACGTAATTGTGACCGTCCTTGTAAAAACGGTTTTGAAAGCATTCCAAATGATTTTGCTCCTCAAACTCACCTAACCCTAACCCCAGGTACACTATCTCACATTAGCCATCTTCCAATACCTCATGATGTTTACACAAGCCTCCCATCATGGGACAGTACACATTACACACACATCATTCACCAGAATGTGAAGATATCACAAGCAATGTCTTCGGACAGCTGACAGACTGCTCTATGATCAATGCCATGAGATCAGACGCAGAGAGGAGGATCTCAGGTACTGACACACACATCAGTTCCAGCACTGTCACAGAACCCCAGGCTGGAGTGTGTGTGAATGCTCCATAAATCATGCATGTATGGCCTCATGATGGCACCCCTGACAGTGGATGGTTCTGGCATTAAGAACGGTGGACAGTCTGATGACGAGGTGCATTGTGGGA
>NC_085044.1:924378-944378 GCF_963692335.1 Osmerus eperlanus | reverse complement strand
ACTGCATTTGCTTCCACCCTCACTGTAAGTCTCACTGGGTAAACAGAGGCACGAGAGATAACTGATCTTTCCAGAGCCCAGCTTGAGATAGGTCCACTGGTGTGCTGTTATCCTGTCTTGATTTGCTCACTAGAAAACCGACTCCCTGGAAATTTCAGGTAACGCAAATGTTTAAATAGGTTTAAATATGTGATTTATTAATGAGGCTGTTATCCGTGACACGTCCGTGCACATTTGGCACTTTCTAATTCCTGCGTGTCCATCACCTGTTCAGTGACGAGAGGAAACCAAACGTCTTGAGTCTTTATAGCGGGTAACTGAATATAAAAGGGTTGTGTGTAATCTGAGCCACTGTTAAAGCAGTATTGACAACATTCGAGTGGGGTCAGTTAGGTCTCCTCTTCCTGTTCACTAACGTGATGGGTTTGAGAATATACGTGTTCATCGAAATGCATAGAACTTGACAAAGGTAGGTATTGACTGCAGTGTAATTTCAATAAAGTTCTGCACACATTCGCTAAATTCTTAGTTAGAATGTCTCTGTGAATATTTACGGTTTAAAATAGCAGGAAGTATCCTTATTGTGATAGTGATAAATAAGTAAAATAAATAAATACTTAGGAATATCCCTGAGTTCCCTCAACAACAAAATCCCTCTCCTTCCCCACAGCTCACCCACCAGCATACCCTCAGCTTATTGGGACACAAGGCAAACTAATGGAACATTCCGGAAGAGTTTCAGGATACTACAAGAGCGTTTTTCAACCACTATAGCTGAGCTGTAGCCATTAAGGGCACAATGCCCTTCACCTGAAACTGACCACACAACTGGGTTTGGCCAACTGCCATTCTTTGGTCCAAGACTAGACAAGGGGACTATTGATTAAGTATCATCCTAACTGTGGTACTTTGTCCTTTGAGCGGACAGGTGAAGGCTTGGCTGAAGGTGTGGAATGGAGAAGCAAATAGGCATCTGGTAAATAAAACACCTATGTCAACATGACCATCTCACCCATTAACCAGAAGTAGTTTATACCCCCTTCTTGAAGAAATGCCAGTAAGAAGAGAGACCGAACATAAAAAGCTGTGGCCCTCAATTGAGGTGTCACTGAAGGGCCAATTTGTTTTTCCGATAAATGATAGCTAGAAATATAAACTGTCACCTAAAAAAATCTAACTACGTCTTAAGTCTTCCAAAGATAGATCTGTCAGATATAGATTTGGCCTGTTCAAATTATGGAATGTTGTTGGTCTACAGATTACGTACTACAGGAAATCCCGGTAAAAAAGCCAAACAGTTGATTGTGCTTGATTGACAGATTGCCTGTGAGTGTTTTGTTGTTTCCAGAACATTTCAATTTTTAAACACCCCTCAGACAGATTCTCTGGCTCGCTGTGTGCACGCACATGGTGAGAGCCAGAGAGGTCTGAACCAAATCCACCAAAGGTCAAAGGTGAGGGTCGGGGGTCAGGGGGGCTGGGCTCCAGGGCCATGCACGCCCCCAGATTTACACAAGTGTAAAAAGAGTCCATTCAGTTGGAGTGTATGGACAGGGTTTCACAAAGATTCACTGTGGGGCCCTTACATACCTAACCCCCCCCCTGCTCCCTCTCTGTAGCACACCAGACTCAGAGAGACAGACAATGGAAGTGTTTCTGCTAATCACAACCACATATTATTTCACCTGAAACACTTCCTTCACTCTCCAAAGAGAAATATGAAATTGAAAACATTGATTTTACCCATGTGTGGGTACTGTGTAGCCAAAACCAAATCAGAGACTTGGTCTCAGAAGGTTTTGAGCTTTCAGGCTTCTGAGATGTGCTTGTTTTTACCCAGGCGGTCCTTTCCGTGTTCCCTGGATGATTCTGATACTTACACAGTGTTCAATGATTCTGATGGCTCAGATTATCTCTCAGCATTAATTGGGATTTGGACCTTATCGCTGTAATTAGCCCCACACTTTGAATTTGCTAGCAAACTAGCAATTACTGTGAAACGTCACAACTCATTATCACCCTCCAATATCACCCTGATCCTTCAACCCATGCTGTAGTTGTTTTGTGTGCAATGAAAGTGAATTAATTCATCACTACAAACGGTGTTAAAAGCGCTAGATGACTTAATTTCTTTGACATTGTATTTTTCTTGAATTAGGTCATTCTGAAATAAGGAGAGACTAAATACTGTCGTAGCCACTCTACAATAAATACTTACTGAATCACCTCTAACTAGGCCTTTATCTATTGGAAATTTTGATATTGAACTACAAAACACAACGCTTTTTTCCTAGAAATATTATTTTTATTTATGTACCCCTGCATTGTTTTCAAGCGTACTGACTGTATGGTGTTGTAATTTAGCACTCGTCTTCCTTTCCCTGGGTAAAATGGGGATTAAATTGAGATTAAGGCAGTGCCTTTTTTCTTTCTCCATGGGTAAGCCTACACAGCATGCAGCTCAAAGGTGATGAGGCGCGCTCTGTGATCCTCGCTCGGATGAAGCAAAAAACTCTCAACGCGCCGCCGCATATTAAAGGAGAGGGAAACCACACTTAAAGCCCTCAGCTCACGCTTTACATTTAGATTTTTTTTTCTTTCACGTTGGCTGATACAAAACGACATACCTGTTACTTGTGACTGTGTTCAATGTGTTAATCGTTTATGGAAATATTATAGGTAAAAATGTTTTGTCAGCTAGTATAACTAAGTATGCTCCAATATGTTACATGACTGACTTACTATATAATGGCCTATATATTTTTTTCTTTTCTTTTTAAATAATATATGAATACAGTCAGCTAGTGTTTACAATGAATGCAGTTGCAGTGAAGGATAAAGAGACGCTGAAGCATCTCTTAGAAGGGTTAGCTTTTTGGCTGGAGTCCAAAACACAGGAATTCATTGAGTTGACATTGAACTGAAGAAGAAATAGTAAAGAAACTATAACGATTATAGAGATAACAAAATCTAAATACTTTTTAATTTTTTCTCTCAAAAGGTTTTCCGTACATTTGATAAAGAACACATAATAGTCTACTAAATCATTCCAATAGGGATCATTTCTTTCATTTATTTTAATTTCATTATAACAGTGGATATGGTTATCAAAAACGGAATCGTCATTGTTGTTATTAATAGTCTTCTTAATATCTTTAACATTACTGTCGTGCTATATTTGTCGTTGTTTTAACTGTGAATCTCAACACTATCTTTACTTCCCAATTCCCATTACAACTCAACATTTGTAAGCCCCTAGGTGTCTCACTTTCGCAGTGTTTGGATGGATTCAGGAGAGACGAGTGACTCGTTGCGTTGACGTCACCATTGTGTTGATTTGCTAACCCGAGAGGAGAGAGGAGTTAGTGCGTGTATGAGAGCGGGTACTGTGAACCGCGTTACTATGCTGTAGCCCCTATAACCACACATACGGAATCAAAACGTGCATCTTAGGTGAGTACTGATGTGGGCGCGCAGCTAACTTGCTAGAAACAAGTGACAAAACCGGTTCTCTGCATGCGTACAGTTGGGTTAATGTGCACTTTCATTCACGTTGGGAATGTTTATATTCATTTATAGTAATTGGCGTTCCAACTTCAACCCACGTCAAGTTACAGTGCGGCGACTTCTGGTGCAACAATGTGGCAAACAAACTTTACGTCTATCTGCTTGTGGCTGAAGAGTTTCGATTACAAATGTTGCCTGTCAAAATAAAGCTTTGATTGTGTGTGGCTAAAAGGCGGTGAAGTTCCTGCTAACACTTTACATCGGGCATGTAGAGATGTGAGGTTGACGTAACCATCTGTTTTAGTATTCGGGAGATCGCAGCAGCAGAACGTGAGGTCTGGCTTTACATTGGAAACCAGACAGTGACGCGAGTCCATGTGGTTTGTTCAGAAATCGTTAGTATCATCTCAGATATAATGTAAGAGCTCAAAACGACACTTCATGTCGCTCTTATTTTCCTGGAAGTTAAAAAGCGAAAAAATGACGCACTCGAGGTGCTAAGACAGTCGTATTGACAATCACTAACACCGGTGTGCATGTCTAAAATGTATTTGAGAGCTGAATATTGTAGGCTAGCCGATATCAGAGACCTATTTCAGCGAGGCTGCTGCTATTCCATTGATTTTAACCTAATATGGCCTTATTGAGTAAATAACGCTTATCTTTAAGTAGCCTAGAGAATTTTTCACAGATGTGATGGCGAATTGATTTCTTATCGAGGGTCTCTAATCTTGAGACATGATGACATGTCTAATTAAAATGCTCTGAAGCTGTAATCACTTTACTTCAAACGATTACACCTGTTTGTTAATCAGAATTGTGCCGTATTGAATGAGAGTAGCCAATCCTTGCGTGGTGTATTTTGGTGTCCTTTACCTGTATTTACTTTAGGGGACTCCATATCGCTAAGAGTGAGTAGGTTAGCCTACTGTTAGTTATTGAGCAAACTGTGTATAGTCTGTCTGGGGCTATGTTCCACGCGGTGTTTTTATTGTTTATTCGTCAGTAAGCTACAGGACGGCTTGGCTAATATTGCGCGTACAGGAGACTAAGTAGCATACAGTTCGCGTAGCCTAACCCGGGGTCTTGATTTGATCGATCACTGCTAGCGTTGATGGTTGATCACTTTATATTATAACTGAAAACAGACCATCGCCTCATTGTAAGGGTGTATATTGCACATGTACACATGAGCGCTGAATTATTTGACTGTGGAAACATTAACGCGCCGTTTGGACGCACCGCTGTCTCCTGCCATAGCCTACATATTTTCGGGGCTTGGCGTTTAAAATGTCTTCCAAATGAAGAAACTTTAATGTTCTTTTGTTTGCCTGATTCAAGTTTATAAAGTCAATGTTATATACGTATACCCGAAGCTAATATTGCCTACACACTGTGATCAGGCGATTCCCGTAAGCTATTTTTTTTGTCGTGAATCGAACGTCGGGGTTTCCACACAGTCTATGGGTTTTGTTTAAAACATAACCCAAGTTAAAACTATTTTAGTCAAAAGCTTAGTTTAGCTAATATATTGTATGTAGATCACTTGTAGGTCAACTGAAGTCTTATTCTCTAATGCCCACAAATTATATATCCATTGTTCATCCGCCTGCCAACTGTTGACATGTTAGAAAAGCTTATAGGCCTAATCGGTGACGTTATTAAACCGTCTATAATGGTAATAAATCAGACCTCAGTAGCCTATCATTTTCTTTACAGAAGCTTCGTGTTCAAATACATCAGTCATGTATGTATAATGGCATGTCATATCCTAAATAAACGGATGCAGTTTGGTTTAAAATAAAGCAACCAATAGGCTAATGTAGGCTATTTATTTTTTATATTGATAACCATTAGGTCAGTGGGTTAATTGTTATGGTATATGTCTGTCAGTTTTCATCTCTGTTGTGTAATCTACTCAACAGCTTTATTATTAAGAGCGGTTCTCGTTTTCACATCCATGCCGTTTTCAGGTCCCCAAATTCACTTGTCATTTTTCGATCATTGCCTGCTTCCCGCGATTAAATTACAATTTGAAGCCAATAATATACGTGGACTATACAATTTAAACACTTTTGTTTAACCGATAACTTCTCCTTTTTTTATTCTACTGGTTCTGGGATCATCGAGGCTAATTTTATAATGTGTTTAACTCGAGTGAGTGCAGAGCAACACGTATTGCGTAACCAAGCCAAAGAAGTCAGCAATGACTCTTGCGTTTTTGGCGTGTATGAAATATTATCTCGCTGGTGCTGCGCCGCGGTTGTGCTTTTGCGACATCCTCCGTTTCACCGATTCTTGGCTCCCGCTCGCTGCTCTCCCCCTCATCGCCTCGCTGCTCCTGTTTGTGATGGGAATACAGAATAAGATGCCATTTCATTTCAGAATGGGTGTAGATGGTCTTTGTGAACCAAGCATCAATGCGTTCTGACAAAGACAAGCGTGTCACGAGGCTCTGCCCGCTCGTGGTTCTCTACAACATCCACCTGTCACATTACTATAAATGAAGGGGGAAAGATGGGTTAATTTTCAATGAGACTTATATGGTGAAAGGCAAATAAAACACTAGCTTGTTCAGGATGATTGAGTCTAAGGCTTTGCCTTAAATTCTATTAGATTTCTATCTTTAGTCTCCAGTAGGAGACAAGGAATAGAAATGGGAATATTTTCATTTATTTATCTGTTAATATGCTAGGCCAATATGTAATATCATGTTCAAATTAACCTCGTTATAAATGCGATACATGACCAAATGTATTTGTTTCCCATTTAAAAAAACTAAAAACTAAAAACATTTTAAATAATGATCAAGCATTTACCAAATACTGTCATTTAAACATTTATAATTTTATATGTAATTAATTAATTTAAAAAACACAAGCCATAATGTACACCACTTTTGAGTTAAAGTTTTATTGACACTTCCAATCGTTTTTTTGGATGTGATGGGATGCCAAAAAAAAGAAGGCAAAATGCCTCCGAAATGTGTCATGTGTCTACGACGCATCATGCTGACCTCTACGTCTCTCCCATCTCTCCAGACTGAATTTATCTTGCTTGCAAAGATAACTGAACAAACTGCAGAGGGACAGCGATCCTCATGAGTTGGCCTGGCGGAGCTCAGCGATATGGATTTGACTAAAATGGGTATGATTCAGCTGCAGAACCCCAGCCACCCCACTGCTCTACTGCAGAAGGCCAACCAGATGCGCCTGGCCGGGACTCTGTGTGACGTGGTCATCATGGTGGACACCCAGGAGTTCCACGCCCACAGGACCGTGCTGGCCTGCACCAGCAAAATGTTTGAGATCCTGTTCCACCGTAACAGCCAGCATTACACCCTGGACTTCCTGTCGCCAAAGACCTTCCAGCAGATCCTGGAGTACGCCTACACCGCCACCCTCCAGGCCAAGGTGGAGGACCTGGACGACCTGCTCTACGCGGCCGAGATCCTGGAGATCGAGTACCTGGAGGAGCAATGCCTGAAGATCCTCGAGACCATCCAGTCCTCGGACGACAACGACACGGAGGTCAGCATGAACGACGGAGGGGGGGAGGACGAGGACGAGCGCAAGGGCCGCAGCGGAGGCAAGAACGCCAAGAAGCATTCCATGGAGGGGGGCTACCTTTCTGTGGCCCAGCAGGCCTCGGCCCTGGCCGGTATGGTGGACCAGAGCCCGTCCGTCTCCACCTCCTTCAGCCTCTCCACCCTCAGCCCCACCAAAGCTGCGGTGGACAGCCTGATGAGCATCGGACAGTCTCTCCTCCAGCAGGGCTTCGGAGGAGACCACCTGACGCACGGGAACTCCCACCAGCAGTTCATGAACGACATCAAGACGGAGATGATGCAGGTGGACGAGGGGGGGAACGGCCACGAAAGCCCTCGCGCCGTGGAGTCCAGCGCCTCCAGCAACGGGGAGAGGAGCGGCGAGTCGGACCGCAACCGCGACGGGCCGGGGACGCCCACCAGGACCAGCGTGATCACCAGCGCCCGCGAGCTGCACTACGTCAGGGAGGACGGCACGGCAGAGCTGCAGCCCGACCCGGCTCAGATGGGCCTGGAGGCCATGGCCGGCATGACTGAGAAGCACCTGGCCTCGCTCTACTCCCTGCCTCCCAACCACAAGAACGAGGCCCTGATGATGCCGTCCTCCATGGTCTCCTCCCTGCACGTGCCCATGCCCATGGACTTCAGCGCCTACGGGGGGCTGCTGCCCCAGAGCTTCATCCAGAGAGAGTTCTTCAACAAGCTAGGAGAGCTGGCTGCCGGGATCAAGACAGACAGCAGGAACCAGAACGAGCGATGCAACGTGTGTGGGGCTGAGCTGCCTGACAACGAGGCTGTGGAGCAGCACAGGTAAGGAAGACTTGGGTTTTGGTTTTTTATTTAATTTGTTGAATGTTTTGCACAAACGTTCTCTTGGGGCGTTTATTGCCAGTTGAGCAGTGTCAACGTTTCTTCCATGGGTCACAGCAAGTTAATTTTTTTTTCATTCATTCATTCATTCATTCATGTGTAGTGTTTGTAGTATGAGAATGGAAAATGCAAGTCAGAAGGGTGTTACATGATTTGGATGTTTGCATATTGTATTTTGCGGGAAATGGTTATCAGTTGTTGCAATTGCTAGGTAGCCAAATTATAATGTGGCTAATTGATAATCCATTTTATAAATAATCTTGGGTAATTTTGAGATTAAGGATTATGCACTAGACTGCATAATGGGCTTTAACCATAATTTTTGTGAATGTCATAAGGTGTAAAGAGTAGGCCTACTTGGTGTTTATTGCAGATGATTGTGGTGTGGTATATTCAAAAGTAGGGAGCTGGTCTGAAATTGTATACATTCTATCTGGTTTAGAAGATGCAGATTTCTTATAACAGATTTCTTGCCGTAGTCCAAACTGCATCCAATGAAACGTTTCATGTCCTGGTATGAAATGATACGCAGCACAACGTGATATTTTGCAACAACAACAAAACAGAGTGTGTCTCTCGCTAGCTTCAAAACACACACACACACACAGAGACACACACACACACACGACCAGTCTCAGTTCAAGGCCGCAGGATGCAAAACGCACCCCAACCCCCTCCCGATCGCTATCATCTGTGAATAAGTTTGTTCTCTATTTGCCGGCTCTGAAACCAAAGCTGTGTTTGGAGGTTGGTGACCGCCGGCCCAGAGGTCACCTCCCCTGATGACTTCCAGACGTGTTGGGGTGACGAGCTAGCCGCCCAGCCAGGCCGCTGGCAGAGCCCATTAGTTGCACCTGGCCTAGGGAGGGGGGTAATAGGAAGCAGCACCACCTCAGCCCCCATTTACACCCCATCCAGCCAACCCCTGACCCCCACGGTGTGGCCAGCGATGGTGACCTGGCCCCCCCAACCTCCAGCACCCAGGAGGGTGGAGCGGGGGACAAGGAGGGCCCTATTAGCTTTATGAGTGAGCCAGACTGTCCTGGACAGGAAATGAGGCCTGCATAGCGGGCTTGGGCCCCGACCTCTGGAGCCTGACCTCCGCGACTCACGGCTGGCCCCTGTTTCTCGTCAGGGAGGCGGGGAGTGAGGAGGGTGGGGAGGCTGGAGGTTTCAGGGTTTGGGGGTCTGAGGTTACGGCAAGTAAACAGACTGTCTGCTGCTGTTCAGCCTCTAGCAGGCCACAGCACGAGCGCCCATGCTGGCTGCTGGCGTCTGCAGGTTTCAGGCGGTGTAGAAACGAGATCTGAATGAAAAAAAAAGGGTTTCGATTGTCACAACACTGCCAAGGAAAACGGTGGAAGTAGATGTGCATATGGGGAAGTCTAACGTGTTGTGGTATTTTAAAGAGCTGTTGCAATTTCCAAGTTGGTGTGCTCACAAGTAGACACTGTATTGAGATTAAATAGACAAGCAACCCAGAAATACTGCGAGAAGTTTGGGTTTAACTCGCGATTGATTAAGAGCTCACACGTACAGCTGTTTGAGATTACACCGAAAACAAACACGGAATTGTGACAAAGTAGTCTACTATTCTAGGTAATTTCAGGAAGGGCTATTTTTTAACAAGTGAGGTCAATGACATTTGAAAAAAAGACAGCTAATGAATTATGACACTTTAGCAGGTAACTACAGAATTGAACAACTTCCCTCTGCCATTGCGAATTAACTTGTACTGTACGTGTTAACGTAATGAGGAATGATTTCTCTCAGTATTGGCTGGCTAGTAAGGACAGGAATGTACTGGGTTCACAGCTGCCTGTAAACAGTCTGAATGTTTTCCATTGTGGACCGGTGGACTTGCTCATCTTGAAATGTTTGTACTAATCACTTGGAATGCACACAGGTTAAAGTTCACCTGAGGTCCCTGCGAACACACAACACACTGAGTCAAGATTGTCTCAAGTCTGACTCAATTCAGGCAGCCCATTTAACAAGCTGCCCGTTTGTCGAGTACTTAATCCATGTAGTGCCATGTTCCTTGTGAAAATGATAGACTGATTTGTTTAGGAGGATGGCCTTGCAAATTCTCCCTACCTGAAAGGTATTCAAACGTGCTGTTGTAAGGTATACTATTTGAATGAAGCACAAACTATGAACACGTTTCGAGCAAATTTACCTGAAAACACTGTTTTGCTGTGTCAAAGCCAACAGTGGTTCACAAAAAGGCCCTTCGAATATGTTGGTATTTTTTGCGTTGATGTTTAATGCGCACACAGAGAAAGAGGCAGGCTGTTGTGGTCGCAAGATTGTATGTAAACGTGCTCCGAGAGAGGTGAATTCTGCCTCGTGTAGAAGGGTTGCCCATGTTTTAGAGAGAGTTTCGTCAATCCGCCAGAGCTGGGAAATCTGGGATCAAAGGAAACTTCCAAACCGTTTCATGCATTGATCTGTCTGCTTGGCTGGCTAGAATACTAATGTGTTCATTTAGATTAGCAGATACTCCACGACATCCTTTCATATCGTGTGGCTCGTTCTACCCATTCCTCTGACAGACTCGAGTCGATTCAAGTATAAAAATCGAAATGTTTCATCATAAGTAGGTTTTAAAGATGGAATATGTCCAGATGAACGATTAGCAGAATCAGGACAGAGGACATTCCAAATAAGGAGAGTTTGCCAGGACTGTGAATCAAACATTTGATAAAATATAATTCCACACGTCTTTTTGTTGTATAAAGTAGAGAGCTTGTAAACGTTTTACGGTAATGTAACAAGTTTTATTTATTTTAAGGTCAGTGCTCTAGACAGAAATCACAAGAAAACAAGTCTCCCCCAGACGATTATTCCTACACGTTTCCATTTTCTAAAGACTTGTCAAGAGCTTTGATTGTTGACAGCTCCCTGAACACACAGCAATGTTTCTTGTGACTAATTACACTTCATTTCCAAGCAGCCTTGTCCTAGGGTCGACACCGACAATGTCTCTGGTTACAAACCTGTTAAAAAAGTAAAAAAAAAAATATATATATATATATATATTGAAATCCAGTCAGTTAATTTGGAGCAAAGAGGTCAACTCAAACTGACCATAATTGTTCCCAGCCGTGGTACAGGTCTTGTGTGTGTGTGTTAGAATGAAGGCATCAGTAAGTGCTCACTTCCTGTATAAATGTAGCCTCTTGCTCTCTTCATTCTCTCCAGTGCCCTGCGTTCTGTCATAAACCCTCACAACCACTGAATGACTAGTGTATTGAGTCGACTCCTGAAGAGGACGGGGAGGAGGGGGAGGAGGGAGGGGAGGGGGAGGAGGGGGGAGAGGGAGAGGGGGAGGAGGAGGAGGAGGAGGAGGAGGGGGGGAGGGGAGGGGGAGGGGGAGGGGGAGGGGGAGGGGGAGGGGGAGGGGGAGGGGGAGGGGGAGGGGGAGGGGGAGGGGGAGGAGGGGGAGGGGGAGGAGGAGGAGGAGGAGGGGGAGGGGGAGGGGGAGGGGGAGGGGGAGGGGGAGGGGGAGGGGGAGGGGGAGGAGGGAGGAGGGAGGAGGGGGAGGAGGAGGAGCCATAGAGATGGAATATCGTTTTAAAGTAGCCCCTCTGGAAGAAAAAAGTTAACAAAATATTGATATCTTCCTAAGAGTTATGAGAGAGGGAGTGGTGAATGAAAACCCAGGTTTGTTTTTCAATCGCCTGAGGTTTCCTGCAGGGGCCAAATCAAAGCTATCTCCATCTCAGGGCAACTACTTTTCCTCTCTCTGTCTCTCTCTTTCCTCCGTTTTTCACAATGCAGGGGGGACATATTTGACAAGCGGCAGGTTTATTTCTTTAAGGAAGTCAGGGTTCCAGCACTGGTCGCTGGAGGCGGCTGGGATTACACCAATATTTTAGTAACCCTGGCGATAAGAAAATAATCAGCGCAGAAAGGGCCGAGTGATTATCAGACAAATAAATGCATGATGCGGGGGCTGACTCTGAGAGAGGAGGGGGGGGAGGGAGAGAGATATAGAGAGAGGGAAAGAGAAGACGGGGGGAGAGAGAGGGATAGAGGAAGAGAGGAGGGATAGAGAGAGAGAGAGAGGGAGAGAGAGAGAGAGGCAGAGAGAGGCAGAGAGAGAGAGGGAGACAGAGAGAGGGGAAAGTCTGCTTGATATTCCAAACACAGCATCCAATTCAAAGGGACTTGCCTGAGGTTTATCTCTTTCAGTTACAACATTCATTCTCATGCAGATGGCTGGCCCTTTAATGTACATCACGTTAAGAAAGACCCCACTCACCAATAGCCTCTTTTAGCCTATAGCTGTTAAACATTACTAACCATCAATGTTTGAACCACAGCCTTTCATATCAGAGCCACAGCGTGTTCCACCAAGCGCCGTCAATGATTGCCCTCATCCTCCCATCTCTTCGGACAGGGGGTGGGGAGGGGGGGGAGGGAGGAGGGAGGGGGAGGAGGGAGGGGGAGGAGGAGGAAGGGAGGGAGGGGAGGAGGGAGAGAGGGAGGGAGGGAGAGGAGGAGGGAGAGAGGGAGGAGGGGAGGGAGGGAGGGAGGGAGGGAGGGAGGGGAGGAGGGGAGGGGAGGGAGGGAGGGAGGGGAGGAGGGGAGGGGAGGGAGGGAGGGAGGGGGAGGGGGGGAGGGGAGGGGGGGTCTCTCTCTTCTCCAGCAGCCTGGTGTTGGATCTCCCGTCCTCCCCGGTGCTGGCGCTCGGAGCAGAGAGGTCAGGGCTGAACACGGCCAGCCCGGTCTCTAACTCCCGGGTCCCCTGGGTGTCTAACCAGGAGGCTGGAGGCTTTATCTGTGCATATCAGAGGGCTTAGATAACCTCTCTCCCCTCTCCAGTAAACCAAGAGCAGATTGCCTCTGATAACAGCTCCCTGGCGTTGTCGCGGGAGACAGCGGCACACTGCTCACCTGCTCAGCCCTGGGAGAGGGAGAGGGGGGGGAGGGGGGGAGGGGAGGGAGAGGAGGGGAGGGAGACAACTCTGTTCTGTTTCAGATCGTAACACGTCTGTCACTGTGGGCCAACATCTAACAGTACGTTAGTATTTGTTCATTTCGTTTCAGCAGATGCGCTCTCAATATTGATCCAGAATTTTTTGAAAAGAGTAAAGATCCATTACCCAAACTGACAAGAAACAACGTTTTGAGGGTTTATTTGACGGTTTGTGAAGTTGCAGAGGAAACGTGTTGCGAGGGGACTGATGATCCTTCAGTGAGCAGGTGAACTCCTCTGAGGAGAGCAGGCCTTGGAAACAGTCCTCTGTAGGGTCAGATCCCCCTCGCTCGCCCAAACATACCTCGGCAAGGGGCACCTGTCAGTACAACCTAATTGAAGTGGGTGGGAGGATCCTGACACATACAGGTTATTCTCGGTCTACTTCTGTCAGCATTATTGAACCCCCCTGATGTCTACGTGATGTAGTGTTATGAAGATCATGTTTATTCATGGTGTCTAGTGTTACAATTGTCAGGTTATGATTACATGTGATGTCTAGTGTTATGGATATCAGGGTAGATTGAAGCAGCGCAGACAAAAGAGTATAGTAGTCCTCATCAAGTACTCAACTTTTTTTTTTACAGTATTAAAATGGAACCTTTCGAACCTTTTTTTTCTAACCTATTTTTCAACCACCAGGAGTCAGATGGCTGAGTGGTCAGGGAATCGGGCTAGTAATCAGAAGGTTGCTAGTTCGATTCCCGGCTATGCCAACCAAATGACGCTGTGTCCTTGGGCAAGGCACTTCACCCTACTTGCCTCGGGGGAATGTCCCTGTACTTACTGTAAGTCGCTCTGGATAAGAGCGTCTGCTAAAATGACTAAATGTAAACCACCAAACAATCAAACTTTTTTTTTAAACATAAAAAAAAAAAAATGTCAACCTTTCGAAACCATTTTGTGAAACGTTTTTTCCACACGAAAGGAGAGAGGAGAACATAGAAGCCTAAAACAGAGTAGATCAAAGCAGAGCAGAGCACAATAGAGTATAATAGTCCTCATGACTATTATACTCTATGAAGTACTCATCAATGATGCAACCTTTTTTGGACTGTTTTTCAAAAAAGTATTTGTTCAACCTTTCGAAACTTTTCTAACCTATTTTTCCAACAACAAAAAAACTATCTAAACACTTTTTTTTTCAAAGTATTTTTTTTAGACACAACACGACACAAAAAAGTTTCCAATTTTTCCTCAACTTCTTTCCTCAACCTTTTGACACCTTTTTTTGCACAGAGGAGAGGAGAGGAGAGGAGAGGAGAGGAGAGGAGAGGAGAGGAGAGGAGAGGAGAGGAGAGGAGAGGAGAGGAGAGGAGAGGAGAGAGGTTGACATCAGGGTATGGCGATAAGCGGTTCCTACTGTCCACCACGATGGCAGGATGTGACAACAACAAGAGCAGCAGAGGTAGCAGCGGTCCTCGCAGAGATAGCTTGGCTGATGCCCAATTATAGACAGGCTTTAAAGGGCCCTGGTTGAACTGTAAAGATTTACACGGGCATCTCTCTGATCTCAGACGTGGGCTCTGTCCTCGCTGGAAGCACAGGGAGATGTATCGATTAAAGACTTAACACAGGGGTTACATCATGTGGAATGGACTGTGTGAAGACACACAAACACACACACACGCACACACAGGCACACACACACACACACACAGGCACCCCTAGAGCTGTGAGGGAGGATTATCACCCAGGGCTTCTCTGTCAGGCTAGGAACCAGCAACGGCACAAACAAATCACTATCAGATTATTTTTTTGAAAGGATCTGCTCTCTCCTTTTTAGATTTTTTTTTACTGCAGAAGCTAGAGGTTGTGTGTGACTCACGGAACACGGCTCGCAATTAGATCTGGGAAGGGAGATGCAAATGCAGTAAAAACACCATCGACTGTACAGATACTATTTTTTTTTTTTAAGGACCACACTGTCACAGTTTATTAAGTAGATTAGAATCGTTGGACGTGAGGTTGTGTGTGTGTGTGGCATCGGGACACAGTTGCACAAGCTCCCTTTCTTCAGTGCTGAGGCTCCTGTTATCAGACGACTGCAACTGGAGATGGAAGGATTACGAGGGGGGGGGGGGGGGGCAGGAGGGGAGGGGGCAGGAGGGGGGGCAGGTGGCACACCACCTCTGCGCTTAACATCTAAAGAAGCCATTTTTACTTGGAAGAAGAGAGGAAGGGGGGTTCAACTAAATCTCAAATCCAGACAGTAACCACGGCAATGAGGGGGGGGGGGGATCGACTAACCCAGCCTCCCCCCCAACCCGAGAAAGATAAGAAATGTGGCCGATGGAAGTCGATTGCGTAATATCAATCCCCTCCCCCACCCCACACCACTCCTCCCCTCTCCTCTCTAACCAGGGCCCCCTGCCACCTGCTGCTCCCCTGGGGACTCTGTGGTCAGTGGGGGGGTTGGGAAGGGTGCAGGGGTGGAAGCCTTGGTGGTTAGCAGTTCCAGAAAGTTATCAAGTGACGCGTAAACGTGTTTGCAGGGGCCCCAACTTCCTGATGAGGATCTCTGCTCCAGCTGCCTGTGTCTCAGTACAGTGAGGATGGGAGGTGGTGTTCTGTGTGTCAGTACAGTGAGGATGGGAGGTGGTGTTCTGTGTCTCAGTACAGTGAGGATGGGAGGTGGTGTTCTGTGTGTCAGTACAGTGAGGATGGGAGGTGGTGTTCTGTGTGTCTCAGTACAGTGAGGATGGGAGGTGGTGTTCTGTGTGTCAGTACAGTGGGGATGGGAGGTGGTGTTCTGTGTGTCTCAGTACAGTGAGGATGGGAGGTGGTGTTCTGTGTCTCAGTACAGTGAGGATGGGAGGTGGTGTTCTGTGTGTCAGTACAGTGAGGATGGGAGGTGGTGTTCTGTGTGTCTCAGTACAGTGAGGATGGGAGGTGGTGTTCTGTGTGTCAGTACAGTGGGGATGGGAGGTGGTGTTCTGTGTGTCAGTACAGTGAGGATGGGAGGTGGTGTTCTGTGTGTCAGTACAGTGAGGATGGGAGGTGGTGTTCTGTGTCTCAGTACAGTGAGGATGGGAGGTGGTGTTCTGTGTGTCAGTACAGTGGGGATGGGAGGTGGTGTTCTGTGTGTCTCAGTACAGTGAGGATGGGAGGTGGTGTTCTGTGTCTCAGTACAGTGAGGATGGGAGGTGGTGTTCTGTGTGTCAGTACAGTGAGGATGGGAGGTGGTGTTCTGTGTCTCAGTACAGTGAGGATGGGAGGTGGTGTTCTGTGTGTCTCAGTACAGTGAGGATGGGAGGTGGTGTTCTGTGTGTCTCAGTACAGTGGGGATGGGAGGTGGTGTTCTGTGTGTCAGTACAGTGAGGATGGGAGGTGGTGTTCTGTGTGTCAGTACAGTGGGGATGGGAGGTGGTGTTCTGTGTCTCAGTACAGTGAGGATGGGAGGTGGTGTTCTGTGTCTCAGTACAGTGAGGATGGGAGGTGGTGTTCTGTGTGTCTCAGTACAGTGGGGATGGGAGGTGGTGTTCTGTGTGTCTCAGTACAGTGAGGATGGGAGGTGGTGTTCTGTGTCTCAGTACAGTGAGGATGGGAGGTGGTGTTCTGTGTCTCAGTACAGTGAGGATGGGAGGTGGTGTTCTGTGTGTCAGTACAGTGGGGATGGGAGGTGGTGTTCTGTGTGTCTCAGTACAGTGAGGATGGGAGGTGGTGTTCTGTGTGTCAGTACAGTGAGGATGGGAGGTGGTGTTCTGTGTGTCTCAGTACAGTGGGGATGGGAGGTGGTGTTCTGTGTGTCAGTACAGTGAGGATGGGAGGTGGTGTTCTGTGTGTCAGTACAGTGAGGATGGGAGGTGGTGTTCTGTGTGTCAGTACAGTGAGGATGGGAGGTGGTGTTCTGTGTGTCTCAGTACAGTGGGGATGGGAGGTGGTGTTCTGTGTGTCAGTACAGTGAGGATGGGAGGTGGTGTTCTGTGTGTCAGTACAGTGAGGATGGGAGGTGGTGTTCTGTGTGTCAGTACAGTGAGGATGGGAGGTGGTGTTCTGTGTGTCAGTACAGTGAGGATGGGAGGTGGTGTTCTGTGTGTCAGTACAGTGAGGATGGGAGGTGGTGTTCTGTGTGTCAGTACAGTGAGGATGGGAGGTGGTGTTCTGTGTGTCTCAGTACAGTGAGGATGGGAGGTGGTGTTCTGTGTGTCAGTACAGTGAGGATGGGAGGTGGTGTTCTGTGTGTCAGTACAGTGAGGATGGGAGGTGGTGTTCTGTGTGTCAGTACAGTGAGGATGGGAGGTGGTGTTCTGTGTGTCTCAGTACAGTGAGGATGGGAGGTGGTGTTCTGTGTGTCAGTACAGTGAGGATGGGAGGTGGTGTTCTGTGTCTCAGTACAGTGGGGATGGGAGGTGGTGTTCTGTGTGTCAGTACAGTGAGGATGGGAGGTGGTGTTCTGTGTGTCAGTACAGTGAGGATGGGAGGTGGTGTTCTGTGTCTCAGTACAGTGAGGATGGGAGGTGGTGTTCTGTGTGTCTCAGTACAGTGAGGATGGGAGGTGGTGTTCTGTGTCTCAGTACAGTGAGGATGGGAGGTGGTGTTCTGTGTCTCAGTACAGTGGGGATGGGAGGTGGTGTTCTGTGTGTCTCAGTACAGTGAGGATGGGAGGTGGTGTTCTGTGTGTCTCAGTACAGTGAGGATGGGAGGTGGTGTTCTGTGTGTCTCAGTACAGTGGGGATGGGAGGTGGTGTTCTGTGTCTCAGTACAGTGAGGATGGGAGGTGGTGTTCTGTGTCTCAGTACAGTGGGGATGGGAGGTGGTGTTCTGTGTGTCAGTACAGTGAGGATGGGAGGTGGTGTTCTGTGTGTCTCAGTACAGTGAGGATGGGAGGTGGTGTTCTGTGTGTCAGTACAGTGAGGATGGGAGGTGGTGTTCTGTGTCTCAGTACAGTGGGGATGGGAGGTGGTGTTCTGTGTGTCAGTACAGTGAGGATGGGAGGTGGTGTTCTGTGTCTCAGTACAGTGGGGATGGGAGGTGGTGTTCTGTGTGTCAGTACAGTGAGGATGGGAGGTGGTGTTCTGTGTGTCAGTACAGTGAGGATGGGAGGTGGTGTTCTGTGTCTCAGTACAGTGAGGATGGGAGGTGGTGTTCTGTGTGTCTCAGTACAGTGGGGATGGGAGGTGGTGTTCTGTGTCTCAGTACAGTGAGGATGGGAGGTGGTGTTCTGTGTGTCAGTACAGTGAGGATGGGAGGTGGTGTTCTGTGTCTCAGTACAGTGAGGATGGGAGGTGGTGTTCTGTGTGTCTCAGTACAGTGAGGATGGGAGGTGGTGTTCTGTGTGTCAGTACAGTGAGGATGGGAGGTGGTGTTCTGTGTGTCAGTACAGTGAGGATGGGAGGTGGTGTTCTGTGTGTCAGTACAGTGAGGATGGGAGGTGGTGTTCTGTGTGTCAGTACAGTGAGGATGGGAGGTGGTGTTCTGTGTCTCAGTACAGTGAGGATGGGAGGTGGTGTTCTGTGTGTCTCAGTACAGTGAGGATGGGAGGTGGTGTTCTGTGTGTCAGTACAGTGGGATGGGAGGTGGTGTTCTGTGTCTCAGTACAGTGGGGATGGGAGGTGGTGTTCTGTGTGTCAGTACAGTGAGGATGGGAGGTGGTGTTCTGTGTGTCAGTACAGTGAGGATGGGAGGTGGTGTTCTGTGTCTCAGTACAGTGAGGATGGGAGGTGGTGTTCTGTGTGTCTCAGTACAGTGAGGATGGGAGGTGGTGTTCTGTGTCTCAGTACAGTGAGGATGGGAGGTGGTGTTCTGTGTCTCAGTACAGTGGGGATGGGAGGTGGTGTTCTGTGTGTCTCAGTACAGTGAGGATGGGAGGTGGTGTTCTGTGTGTCTCAGTACAGTGAGGATGGGAGGTGGTGTTCTGTGTGTCAGTACAGTGAGGATGGGAGGTGGTGTTCTGTGTCTCAGTACAGTGAGGATGGGAGGTGGTGTTCTGTGTCTCAGTACAGTGGGGATGGGAGGTGGTGTTCTGTGTGTCAGTACAGTGAGGATGGGAGGTGGTGTTCTGTGTGTCTCAGTACAGTGAGGATGGGAGGTGGTGTTCTGTGTGTCAGTACAGTGAGGATGGGAGGTGGTGTTCTGTGTCTCAGTACAGTGGGATGGGAGGTGGTGTTCTGTGTGTCAGTACAGTGAGGATGGGAGGTGGTGTTCTGTGTGTCAGTACAGTGAGGATGGGAGGTGGTGGTTCTGTGTCTCAGTACAGTGAGGATGGGAGGTGGTGTTCTGTGTGTCTCAGTACAGTGGGGATGGGAGGTGGTGTTCTGTGTCTCAGTACAGTGAGGATGGGAGGTTGGTGTTCTGTGTGTCAGTACAGTGAGGATGGGAGGTGGTGTTCTGTGTGTCAGTACAGTGAGGATGGGAGGTGGTGTTCTGTGTGTCAGTACAGTGAGGATGGGAGGTGGTAGTTCTGTGTGTCAGTACAGTGAGGATGGGAGGTGGTGTTCTGTGTGTCAGTACAGTGAGGATGGGAGGTGGTGTTCTGTGTGTCTCAGTACAGTGAGGATGGGAGGTGGTGTTCTGTGTGTCAGTACAGTGAGGATGGGGAGGTGGTGTTCTGGTGTGTCAGTACAGTGAGGATGGGAGGTGGTGTTCTGTGTGTCAGTACAGTGAGGATGGGAGGTGGTGTTCTGTGTGTCAGTACAGTGAGGATGGGAGGTGGTGTTCTGTGTCTCAGTACAGTGAGGATGGGAGGTGGTGTTCTGTGTGTCAGTACAGTGGGGATGGGAGGTGGTGTTCTGTGTGTCAGTACAGTGAGGATGGGAGGTGGTGTTCTGTGTGTCAGTACAGTGAGGATGGGAGGTGGTGTTCTGTGTGTCAGTACAGTGAGGATGGGAGGTGGTGTTCTGGTGATGTCTCAGTACAGTGGGCGATGGAGGTGGTGTTCTGTGTGGTCAGTACAGTCGAGGATGGGAGGTGGTGTTCTGTGTCGTCAGTACAGTGAGGATGGGAGGTGGTGTTCTGAGTGTCAGTACATAGAGAGATGATGGGAGGTAGGTGTTCTGGGTGTGCAGTACAGTGAGGATGGAGGTGGTGTTCTGTGAGGTATAGAGAAGCCTAGGCTCATGAGCTGGAGACCGTTACCTATCAAAAATAAGT